>NW_020192120.1:0-25598 GCF_002263795.3 Bos taurus | reverse complement strand
ACCCTGTGAATGAAGTCAACACGAAGGGGCAGTGATCCGCCGAGCATCGTACGGAAAAACCCCAGGTACCAAATACAGTTCGCCAAGTGGCCTCTCACCCAGTGAACACCTCCAGAGGCTAGCGGAGTTCCATGCCTCAACCCAAGACCAGGCCTGACTCTCCTGTCCCAAGTCTGCAGGGACCCTGCGATCGGAGTCTGAAATCACAGGAACCCTGAGGTTCCTGCCTGAACTGGAGATGAGGCCGTCTTCCACTGCACCAAACCCAATGGTGTCCCGAGAGGCCCCGCCCACCTCCAGTTTACCTGACTTCTCAGAGCCACCATGAGACGCCCCCAGAGGTCACCAGCACTAGTCCAGGGAACCCAGGGTTTCCTGCCTCAACCGGAAAAAGTCCTCGAGAGACCTTCTTCAACACGTCTCGAGGCCAGATTCCCCTACCATGACTCAAGAGCAATGACGCGCTCCCCCTCGCCACTCGCATGGAGACCCGACTTCCCTGGCCCCACACCAGAGGCTCACTGACCTCGCCGTTGTACCTCATGAGAAACTGCACACTGGGGCCTCCGCTCGAGAAAAACCACGGACTCCCCCGTCATCGCGAGATGAGGGCCCTTCGTCTCCTGCATGGCCTGAAGGCCAACCTCGCGCCTCTCTCCAAACGCTCAGGAGGCTTGACTCCCTTTAGTCCACCGTGAGCTCCAAGGAGTACCCGTCCGCGAACTCGCGAGGGCAGGCGGCAGTTCTTTGCTTACACTCGAGATGAATGCCTGTCTCCCCGGGTGCGCTCTGGGAATGCAAACCCCGAGATCCCGGTCGCCCATGGAGAGGAACACTGGCTTCTGGACACAAGCCTAGATGAGGTCTATTGGCCCTGCAGTCACTCGAGAGCAATCCCCAGCTTTCCTTCGCAACTCGCATGGAAGATTGGACGTCCCTGGGCCAACACAAGAGGCATCCTGAATTCCCCGTCGTAACTCGAGAATCCCGCCGCAACTCGAGAAAAACCACGTGGTTCCCCCGTCATCGAAAGATGAAGCCCTTTCCCGCTACAGCGTCTCAGCAGAAGTCCCACGTTAAGAGTTGGAGGTCCATACGGTACTTGGCACCCTTGATGCGACCCACAAAGTTCCGGGACATACCGGTCTCCCTCGAGAGGAACACCGAGGTTTTCCAGCACCACTTCCTCCGAGCCGCTTCTACCCTCCTGATCTCGATAGGAGGGTCGACTCCTCTGCTTTGTCTGCAATGGGTTGCCGACCATCCGGTCGCACCTCAGGATGAGGCCGGTCTCACGACGAAATTCCAGACGTGGCCTCGTGGGTGGTTCCACATTCCGAAGGACCGCGATTTCCCGGTCCCCTCTTGATATGAACCCGATGCCCGGACACCACTTCGAACTCCACCCTGTGAATGAAGTCAACACGAAGGGGCAGTGACTCACCCGAGCATCTTCCGGAAAAACTCCCAGGTTCCATATACAGCTCGACAAGTGGTGTCTCACCCCCTGAACACCTCGAGAGGCTAGGGAAGTTCCATGCCTCAACCCAAGACCAGGCCTGACTCTCCTGTCCCAAGTCTGCAGGGACCCTGCGTTCGGAGTCTGAAATCACAGGAACCCTGAGGTTCCTGCCTCACCTGGAGATGAGGCCCTCTTCCAATGCACAAACCCCAATGGAGTCCCGAGAGGCCCCTCCCACCTCCAGAGTTTCCCTGACTTCTCAGAAGCACCGTGAGAAGCTCCCTGAAGTCACCTGCACAAGTCGAGGGAACCGAGGGTTTCCTGCCGCCACCCGAGAAAGACCTCGAGAGTCCTTCTTCAACGCGTCTCGAGGCCCGATTCCCCTACCATGACTCGAGAGCAATGACCCGCACCCCCTCGCCACTCGCATGGAGACCCGACTTCCCTGGTGCCCCACGATAGGCTCACTGAGCTTGGCGTCGTACCTCGTGAGAAGCCCCACACTGGGGCCACCGCTCGAGAAAAACCCCGAAAGTCCCCCGTCATCCCGAGATGAGGGCCTTCGTTTCCCCCATGTCCTAGAGCGCAATCCCGATTCCACTTTCCAAACTCCACAGGAGGAATGGCTCCTTTTAGACCACTCTGTGGGCTCCAACAAATACCCGTCACTGCTCCAGAGGAGAATGGAGGACTTTGCTTCCACTCGCGAACAGGCATGACTCCCTGGGTCAGTCTGGAATGCAACCTCGAGATCTGTGTCGCCCCTGGAGAGGAACACTGGCTTTCTGGACACAAGCCTAGATGAGGTCTATTTGCCCTGCAGTCACTCGAGAGCAATCCCCAGCTTTCCTTCGCAACTCGAATGGAAGATTGGACTTCCCTGGGCCAACACAAGAGGCATCCTGAATTCGCCGCGGTAACTCGAGAATCCCGCCGCAACTCGAGAAAACCACGTGGTTCCCCCGTCATTGCAAGATGAATCCCTTTCCCGCTACAGCGTCTCAGGACAAGTCCCACGTTAAGAAATGGAGGTCGAAAAGGTACTTGGCCACGCTTGTAATGCTGACCATTGGCCCAAAGTCTCCGAGGACAATTGGACCGGTCTCCCGCACAGAGGAACACACCCGGAGGTTTTCCGGCACCAATCACTTCCTCTGAGCCCTCTCACTTAACCTCTTGAATCTCTAGACAGGAAGGGCGACTCATCTGCTTTGGTCTGGAAGGGGTTGGCCGACCTTACCGGTTGCAACCTCAGGATGACGGCACAGGTCTCGAACGGACGAAATCTCACTAGACGTGGACCCTCCGTGGGGCTAGTTCCAACAATTCCGAAGGACTGTGATTCGCGGTCCCCTTTGATATGAACCCCGATGCCCGACACCTCTTCGAAACTCCCCTGTGAATGAAGTCAACACGCAGGGCAGTGACCGCCATAGCATCGTCCAGAAAAACACCCAGGTTCCAAATTACAGCTCGACAACTGGCTTCACCACGTGAACACCTCCAGAGCAAGCGGGTTCCATGCCTCAACCCAGACGAGGCCCTGACTCTCTGTCCCCAGTCTGCAGGGACCCTGCACAATCGGAGTCTGAAATCAGAGAACCCTGAGGTTCCTGCCTCAACTGGAGATGAGGCCCTCTTGCAATGCACCAAACCCAGTAGAGTCCCGAGAGGCCCCTCCCACCTCCAGTTTCCCTGACTTCTCAGAGCCACCATGAGCAGCCTCCTGAGGTCACCTGCACAAGTCGAAGGAACCCATGCTTCCCTGCCTCAACCGAGCAAGACCTCGAGAGACCTTCTTCAACACGTCTCAAGGCCAGATTCCCTCACCATGACTCAAGAGCAATGACGAGCTCCCCCTCGCCACTCGCATGGAGATCCGACTTCCCTGGCGCCCCACCAGAGGCTCACTGACCTCGCCATCGTACCTCGTGAGAAAGCACACACTGGGCCGCCGCTCGAGAAGAACCCCAGACTCCCCGTCATCCCGAGATGAGGGCCTTCGTTTCCCCATGGCCTAGAAGCAATCCCGATTCCTCTCTCCAAACGCCTCAGGAGGCTTGAACTGCTTATTCCACTCAGTGAGCTCCAAGAGATACCCGTCGCGACTCGAGAGTAGAGGGGGTTCTATGCTTCCACTCGAGTGAATGCCTGTCTCCCCGGGTGCCTCTGGAATGCAATCCCGAGATCCTGTCGACCCTGGAGAGGAACATTGGCTTCTGGAAACAAGCCTAGATGAGGTCTATTGGCCCTGCAGTCACTCGAGAGCAATCCCAGCTTTCTTCGAACTCCATGGACGATTGGACTTCCCTGGGCCAACAAAGAGGTATCCTGAATTCCCGACGTAACTCGAGAATCCCACCGCAACTCGAGAAAAACCACGTGGTTCCCCCGTCATCGCAAGACGAAGCCCTTTCCCGCTACAGCGTCTCAGGAAGAAGTCCCACGTTAAGAATTGGAGGTCGAAACGGTACTTGGCACCCTTGATGCGACCCACAAAGTTTCCCCAACATACCGGTCTCCCTGGAAAGGAGCACCGAGGTTTTCCGGCACCACTTCCTCTGAGCCCCTTCTACCCTCCTGCTCTGGACAGGAGGGTCCGCCTCCCCTGCTTGTCTGGAAGGGTTTGCCGACCTTCCGGATGAGGCGGTCCTCAACGACGAATTCCAGAGCGCGGCTCATGGGTGGTTCCCACATTCCGAAAGGACCCGATATCCCAGTCCCTCTCCGATAAGAACCCAATGCCCAGACACTTCTTCGAACTCCACCCTATGAATGAAGTCAACCGAAGGGGCAGTGATCCGCGAGCATCGTACGGAAAACCCCAGGGTACCAATACAGTTCGCCAAGTGGCCTCTCACCCAGTGAACACTCCAGAGGCTAGCGGAGTTCCATGCTCAACACAAGACCAGGCCTGACTCTCCTGTCCCAAGTCTGCAGGGACCCTGCGATCCGGAGTCTGAATCAAGGAACCCTGAGTTCCTGCCTGAACTGGAGATGAGCCGTCTTCCACTGCACCAAACCCAATGGTGTCCGAGAGGCCGCCCACCTCCAGTTTTACCTGACTTCTCAGAGCCACCATGAGACGCCCCCAGAGGTCACCAGCACTAGTCAGGGAACCCAGGGTTTCTGCCTCAACCGGAAAAAGTCTCGAGAGACCGTTCTTCAACACGTCTCGAGGCCAGATTCCCCTACCATGAGATCAAGAGCAATGACGCGCTCCCCCTCGCACTCGCATGGAGACCCGACTTCCCTGGCGCCCCACGAGAGGATCACTGACCTCGCCGTTGTACCTCATGAGAAACTGCACACTGGGGCCTCCCGCTCGAGAAAAACCACGTGGTTCCCCCCGTCATGAAAGATGAAGCCCTTTCCCGCTACAGCGTCTCAGCAGAAACCACGTTAAGAGTTGGAGTCCATACGGTACTTGCACACTTGATGCGACCCCACAAAGTTCCGGGACATACGGTCCTCCCCTCGAGAGGAACACCGAGGTTTCCGGCACCACTTCCTCTGAGCCCCTTCTACCCTCCTGATCTCGACCGGAGGGTCGACTCCTCTCTTTGTCTGGAAGGGGTTGCCGACCTCCGGTTGCACCTCAGGATGAGGCCGGTCTCACGACGAAATTCACAGACGTGGCCTCGTGGGTAGTTCCACATTCCGAAGGACTGTGATTTCCTGGTCCTCTCTGATATGAACCCGATGCCGCACACTCTTCGAACCCACCCTGTGAATGAAGTCAACACGAAGGGGCAGTGACTCGCCCATGCATCGTCCAGAAAAACCCCAGGTTCCAAATACAGCTCGACAACTGGCCTTTCACCACGTGAACACCTCCAGAGGCAAGCGGAGTTCCATGCCTCAACCCAAGACGAGGCCTGACTCTCCTGTCCCAGTCTGCAGGGACCCTGCCATCGGAGTCTGAAATCAGAGGAACCCTGAGGTTCCTGCCTCAACTGGAGATGAGGCCTCTTGCAATGCACCAAACCCAGTAGAGTCCCGAGAGGCCCTCCCACCTCCAGTTTCCCTGGCTTCCTCAGAGCCACCATGAGCAGCCTCCCTGAGGTCACTGCACAAGTTGAAGGAACCCATGCTCCCTGCCTCAACCCGAGCAAGACCTCGAGAGACTTCTTCAACACGTCTCAAGGCCAGATTCCCACCATGACTCAAGAGCAATGACGAGCTCCCCTCGCCACTCGCATGGAGATCCGACTTCCCTGGCGCCCCACCAGAGGCTCCACTGACTCGCCATCCGTACCTCGTGAGAACCCGCACACTGGGGCCGGCCGCTCGAGAAAAACCCGGATACTCGCCCGTCATCGCGAGACGAGGGCCTTCGTCTCCTGCATGGCTACAGACCAACTCGTGACCTCTTCCAAACGCCTCAGAGGCTTGACTCCCTTTAGTCCACTCAGTGAGATCCAAGAGATACCCGTTGCGACTCGAAGAGCAGATCGGGGTTCATTGCTTCCATTCGAGATGAATGCCTGTCTCCCCGGGTGGGTCTGAATGCAACCCCGAGATCCCTGTCGACCCTGGAAAGGAACGTTGACTTCTGGACACAAGCCTAGATGAGGCTATTTGCCCCTGCAGTCACTCGAGGCAATCCCCAGCTTTCCTTCGCACTCGAATGGAAGATTGGACTTCCTGGGCCAACACAGAGGCATCCCTGAAATTCCCCGTCGTAACTCGAGAATCCCGCCGCAACTCGAGAAAAACCACGTGGTTTCCCAGTCATCGCAGATGAAACCTTTCCCGCTACAGCATCTCAGGAGAAGTCCACGTTAAGAATTGGAGGTCCCATACGGTACTTGGCACCCTTGATGCGACCCACAAGTTCCCCAACATACCCAGGTCTCCCTGGAATGGAGCACCGAGGTTTTCCGGCACCACTTCCTCTGAGCCCCTTCTACCTCCTGCTCTGGACAGGAGGGTCGACTCCCCTGATTTGTCTGGAAGGGGTTGCTGACTTCCCGGTCGCTCCTCAGGATAAGGCCGGTCTCACACGATCAAATTCCAGAACCGCGCCTGTGGGTGGTTCCACATTCCGAAGGACCCCGATTTCCAGGTCCGTATTGATAAGAACCCGATGCCCGGACACCTCTTCGAACTCCACCCTGTGAATGAAGTCAACATGAAGGGGCAGTGACTCCCCCGTGCATCGTCCGAAAAAACCCCTGGTTTCAAATACAACTCGACAAGTGCCTCTCACCCCCGTGAACACCTGGAGAGGCAAGCCGAAATCCATGCCTCAACCGAGGACGAGGCTTGACTCTCCTGTCCCAAGTCTGCAGGGACCTTGCGTTCGGAGTCTGAAATCAGAGGAAGCCTGAGGTTCCTACCATCAACTGGAGATGAGGCCCTCTTCCAATGCACCAACCCCAGTGGAGTCCCGAGAGGCCCTCCCTACCTCCACAGTTTCCCTGACTTCTCAGAGGCACCATGAGAAGCTCCCTGAGTCACCTGCACAAGTCGAGGGAACCGAGGGTTTCCTGCCGCCACCCGAGAAAGACCTCGAGAGACCTTCTTCACAACATCTCAAGGCCAGTTTCCCCTATCATGACTCAAGTGCAATGACGCGATCCCCTCGCCACTTGCTGGAGACCCGACTTCCCTGGTGCCCCATGAGAGGCTCACTGAGCTTGGCGTGGTACCCTCGTGAGAAACCCCACACTGCGGCTGCCGCTCGAGAAAAACCCCGAGACTCCTCCGTCATCCCGAGATGAGGGCATTCCTTTTCCCCCATGGCCTAGAGCGCAATCCCGATTCCTCTCTCCAAACTCCACAGGAGGAGTGGCTACGTTTAGGCCACTCTGTGTGCTCCAACAAATACCGTCACTACTACAGAGGAGAATGGAGGTCTTTGCTTACACTCGAGACTAGGCCTGACTCCCTGGGTGAGTCTAGAATGCAACCCCGAGATCTGTGTCGCCCCTGGAGAGGAACATTGGCTTCTGGACACCAGCCTAGATGAGGTCTATTTGCCCCGCAGTCACTCGAGAGCAATCCCCAGCTTTCCTTCGAAACTCGAATGGAACATTGGACTTCCCTGGGCCAACAAAAGAGGCATCCTGAATTCCCAGTCGTAACTCGAGAATCGCGTGACAACTCCAGAAAAACCACGTGGTTCCCCCGTCATCGTAAGATGAAGCCCTTTCCCGCCTCAGCGTCTCAGGAGAAGTCCCACGTTAAGAATTGGAGGTCCAAACGGTACTTGGCATCCTTGATGCAACCCACAAAGTTCCCCGACATACTGGTTTCCCTCGAGACGAACACCGAGGTTTTCTGGCACCACTTACTCTGAGCCCCTTCTACCCTCCTGATCTCCACAGGAGGGTCGACTGCCCTGCTTTGTCTGGAAGGGGTTCCCGACCTTCCGGTCGCAACTCAGGATGAGGCCGGTCTCACGACGAAATTCCAGACGTGGCCTCGTGGGTGGTTCCACATTCCGAAGGACCCCGATTTCCAGGTCCCCCCTTGATAAGAACCCGATGCCCGTACACCTCTTCGAACTCCACCCTGTGAATGAAGTCAACACGAAGGGGCAGTGACTCCCCCGTGCATCATCCGGAAAAACCCCAGGTTCCAAATACAACTCGACAAGTGTCCTCTCACCCCGTGAACACCTCCAGAGGCTAGCGGAGTTCCATGCCTCAACCCAAGACCAGGCCTGACTCTCCTGTCCCAAGTCTGCAGGGACCCTGTGTTCGGAGTCTGAAATCACAGGAACCCTGAGGTTCCTGCCTCACCTGGAGATGAGGCCCTCTTCCAATGCACCAACCCCAGTGGAGTCCCGAGAGGCCCCTCCCACCTCCACAGTTTCCCTGAGTTCTCAGAGGCACCACGAGAAACTCCCTGAGGTCACCTGCACAAGTCGAGGGAACCGAGGGTTTCCTGCCTCAACCCGAGAAAGATATGGAGAGAACTTCTTCAACGCGTCTCGAGGCCCGATTCCCCTACCATGACTCGAGAGCAATGACGCGCTCCCCCTCGCCACTGGCATGGAGACCCGACTTCCCTGGCGCCCCACCAGAGGCTCACTGACCTCGCCATCGTACCTCGTGAGAAACCACACACTGGGGCCGCCGCTCGAGAAGAACCCCACGACTCCCCCGTCATCCGAGATGAGGGCCTTCGTTTCCCCCATGGCCTAGAACGCAATCCCGATTCCTCTCTCCAAACGCCTCAGAAGGCTTGACTGCCTTTATTCCACTCAGTGAGCTCCAAGAGATACCCGTCGCGACTCGAGAGTAGAGCGGGGTTCTATGCTTCCACTCGAGTGAATGCCTGTCTCCCCGGGTGCCTCTGGAATGCAATCCCGAGATCCCTGTCGACCCTGGAGAGGAACATTGGCTTCTGGAAACAAGCCTAGATGAGGTCTATTGGCCCTGCAGTCACTCGAGAGCAATCCCCAGCTTTCCTTCGCAACTCCAATGGACGATTGGACTTCCCTGGGCCAACACAAGAGGTATCCTGAATTCCCCATCGTAACTCGAGAATCCGACTGCAACTCGAGGAAAACCACGTGGTTCCCCCGTCATCGCAAGACGAAGCCCTTTCCCGCTACAGCGTCTCAGGAGAAGTCCCACGTTAAGAATTGGAGGACGAAACGGTACTTGGTACCCTTGATGCGACCCACAAAGTTCCCCAACATACCGGTCTCCCTGGAATGGAGCACCGAGGTTTTCCGGCACCACTTCCTCTGAGCCCCTTCTACCCTCCTGCTCTGGACAGGAGGGTCGCCTCCCCTGCTTTGTCTGGAAGGGTTTGCCGACCTTCCGGATGAGGCCGGTCTCACGACGAAATTCCAGACGCGGCCTCATGGGTGGTCCCACATTCCGAAGGACCCCGATATCCAGTCCCCTCTCGATAAGAACCCAATGCCCAGACACTTCTTCGAACTCCACCCTATGAATGAAGTCAACACGAAGGGGCAGTGATCCGCCGAGCATCGTACGGAAAAACCCCAGGTACCAAATACAGTTCGCCAAGTGGCCTCTCACCCAGTGAACACCTCCAGAGGCTAGCGGAGTTCCATGCCTCAACCCAAGACCAGGCCTGACTCTCCTGTCCCAAGTCTGCAGGGACCCTGCGATCGGAGTCTGAAATCACAGGAACCCTGAGGTTCCTGCCTGAACTGGAGATGAGGCCGTCTTCCACTGCACCAAACCCAATGGTGTCCCGAGAGGCCCCGCCCACCTCCAGTTTACCTGACTTCTCAGAGCCACCATGAGACGCCCCCAGAGGTCACCAGCACTAGTCCAGGGAACCCAGGGTTTCCTGCCTCAACCGGAAAAAGTCCTCGAGAGACCTTCTTCAACACGTCTCGAGGCCAGATTCCCCTACCATGACTCAAGAGCAATGACGCGCTCCCCCTCGCCACTCGCATGGAGACCCGACTTCCCTGGCACCCCACCAGAGGCTCACTGACCTCGCCATTGTACCTCATGAGAAACTGCACACTGGGGCCTCCACTCGAGAAAAACAACGGGACTCCCCCGTCATCGCGAGATGAGGGCCTTCGTCTCCTGCATGGCCTAGAGGCCAATCTCGCGACCTCTCTCCAAACGCCTCAGGAGGCTTGACTCCCTTTAGTCCACCCAGTGAGCTCCAAGAGATACCCGTCGCGACTCGAGAGCAGAGCGGAGTTCTTTGCTTCCACTCGAGATGAATGCCTGTCTCCCCGGGTGCGTCTGGAATGCAACCCCGAGATCCCGGTCGCCCATGGAGAGGAACACTGGCTTCTGGACACAAGCCTAGATGAGGTCTATTGGCCCTGCAGTCACTCGAGAGCAATCCCCAGCTTTCCTTCGCAACTCGCATGGAAGATTGGACGTCCCTGGGCCAACACAAGAGGCATCCTGAATTCCCCGTCGTAACTCGAGAATCCCGCCGCAACTCGAGAAAAACCACGTGGTTCCCCGTCATCGAAAGATGAAGCCCTTTCCCGCTACAGCGTCTCAGCAGAAGTCCCACGTTAAGAGTTGGAGGTCCATACGGTACTTGGCACCCTTGATGCGACCCACAAAGTTCCGGGACATACCGGTCTCCCTCGAGAGGAACACCGAGGTTTTCCAGCACCACTTCCTCCGAGCCGCTTCTACCCTCCTGATCTCGATAGGAGGGTCGACTCCTCTGCTTTGTCTGCAATGGGTTGCCGACCATCCGGTCGCACCTCAGGATGAGGCCGGTCTCACGACGAAATTCCAGACGTGGCCTCGTGGGTGGTTCCACATTCCGAAGGACCGCGATTTCCCGGTCCCCTCTTGATATGAACCCGATGCCCGGACACCACTTCGAACTCCACCCTGTGAATGAAGTCAACACGAAGGGGCAGTGACTCACCCGAGCATCTTCCGGAAAAACTCCCAGGTTCCATATACAGCTCGACAAGTGGTGTCTCACCCCCTGAACACCTCGAGAGGCTAGGGAAGTTCCATGCCTCAACCCAAGACCAGGCCTGACTCTCCTGTCCCAAGTCTGCAGGGACCCTGCGTTCGGAGTCTGAAATCACAGGAACCCTGAGGTTCCTGCCTCACCTGGAGATGAGGCCCTCTTCCAATGCACAAACCCCAATGGAGTCCCGAGAGGCCCCTCCCACCTCCAGAGTTTCCCTGACTTCTCAGAAGCACCGTGAGAAGCTCCCTGAAGTCACCTGCACAAGTCGAGGGAACCGAGGGTTTCCTGCCGCCACCCGAGAAAGACCTCGAGAGTCCTTCTTCAATGCGTCTCGAGGCCCGATTCCCCTACCATGACTCGAGAGCAATGACCCGCACCCCCTCGCCACTCGCATGGAGACCCGACTTCCCTGGTGCCCCACGATAGGCTCACTGAGCTTGGCGTCGTACCTCGTGAGAAGCCCCACACTGGGGCCACCGCTCGAGAAAAACCCCGAAAGTCCCCCGTCATCCCGAGATGAGGGCCTTCGTTTCCCCCATGTCCTAGAGCGCAATCCCGATTCCACTTTCCAAACTCCACAGGAGGAATGGCTCCTTTTAGACCACTCTGTGGGCTCCAACAAATACCCGTCACTGCTCCAGAGGAGAATGGAGGACTTTGCTTCCACTCGCGAACAGGCATGACTCCCTGGGTCAGTCTGGAATGCAACCTCGAGATCTGTGTCGCCCCTGGAGAGGAACACTGGCTTCTGGACACAAGCCTAGATGAGGTCTATTTGCCCTGCAGTCACTCGAGAGCAATCCCCAGCTTTCCTTCGCAACTCGAATGGAAGATTGGACTTCCCTGGGCCAACACAAGAGGCATCCTGAATTCGCCGCGGTAACTCGAGAATCCCGCCGCAACTCGAGAAAAACCACGTGGTTCCCCCGTCATTGCAAGATGAATCCCTTTCCCGCTACAGCGTCTCAGGACAAGTCCCACGTTAAGAAATGGAGGTCGAAAAGGTACTTGGCACGCTTGATGCGACCCACAAAGTTCCGGGACATACCGGTCTCCCTCGAGAGGAACACCGAGGTTTTCCGGCACCACTTCCTCTGAGCCCCTTCTACCCTCTTGATCTCGACAGGAGGGTCGACTCCTCTGCTTTGTCTGGAAGGGGTTGCCGACCTTCCGGTTGCACCTCAGGATGAGGCCGGTCTCACGACGAAATTCACAGACGTGGCCTCGTGGGTAGTTCCACATTCCGAAGGACTGTGATTTCCCGGTCCCCTCTTGATATGAACCCGATGCCCGCACACCTCTTCGAACTCCACCCTGTGAATGAAGTCAACACGAAGGGGCAGTGACTCGCCCATGCATCGTCCAGAAAAAACCCCAGGTTCCAAATACAGCTCGACAACTGGCCTTTCACCACGTGAACACCTCCAGAGGCAAGCGGAGTTCCATGCCTCAACCCAAGACGAGGCCTGACTCTCCTGTCCCCAGTCTGCAGGGACCCTGCCATCGGAGTCTGAAATCAGAGGAACCCTGAGGTTCCTGCCTCAACTGGAGATGAGGCCCTCTTGCAATGCACCAAACCCAGTAGAGTCCCGAGAGGCCCCTCCCACCTCCAGTTTCCCTGACTTCTCAGAGCCACCATGAGCAGCCTCCTGAGGTCACCTGCACAAGTCGAAGGAACCCATGCTTCCCTGCCTCAACCCGAGCAAGACCTCGAGAGACCTTCTTCAACACGTCTCAAGGCCAGATTCCCTCACCATGACTCAAGAGCAATGACGAGCTCCCCCTCGCCACTCGCATGGAGATCCGACTTCCCTGGCGCCCCACCAGAGGCTCACTGACCTCGCCATCGTACCTCGTGAGAAAGCACACACTGGGGCCGCCGCTCGAGAAGAACCCCACGACTCCCCCGTCATCCCGAGATGAGGGCCTTCGTTTCCCCCATGGCCTAGAACGCAATCCCGATTCCTCTCTCCAAACGCCTCAGGAGGCTTGACTGCCTTTATTCCACTCAGTGAGCTCCAAGAGATACCCGTCGCGACTCGAGAGTAGAGCGGGGTTCTATGCTTCCACTCGAGTGAATGCCTGTCTCCCCGGGTGCCTCTGGAATGCAATCCCGAGATCCCTGTCGACCCTGGAGAGGAACATTGGCTTCTGGAAACAAGCCTAGATGAGGTCTATTGGCCCTGCAGTCACTCGAGAGCAATCCCCAGCTTTCCTTCGCAACTCCAATGGACGATTGGACTTCCCTGGGCCAACACAAGAGGTATCCTGAATTCCCCATCGTAACTCGAGAATCCGACTGCAACTCGAGGAAAACCACGTGGTTCCCCCGTCATCGCAAGACGAAGCCCTTTCCCGCTACAGCGTCTCAGGAGAAGTCCCACGTTAAGAATTGGAGGACGAAACGGTACTTGGTACCCTTGATGCGACCCACAAAGTTCCCCAACATACCGGTCTCCCTGGAATGGAGCACCGAGGTTTTCCGGCAGCACTTCCTCTGAGCCCCTTCTACCCTCCTGCTCTGGACAGGAGGGTCGCCTCCCCTGCTTTGTCTGGAAGGGTTTGCCGACCTTCCGGATGAGGCCGGTCTCACGACGAAATTCCAGACGCGGCCTCATGGGTGGTTCCACATTCCGAAGGACCCCGATATCCAGTCCCCTCTCGATAAGAACCCAATGCCCAGACACTTCTTCGAACTCCACCCTATGAATGAAGTCAACACGAAGGGGCAGTGATCCGCCGAGCATCGTACGGAAAAACCCCAGGTACCAAATACAGTTCGCCAAGTGGCCTCTCACCCAGTGAACACCTCCAGAGGCTAGCGGAGTTCCATGCCTCAACCCAAGACCAGGCCTGACTCTCCTGTCCCAAGTCTGCAGGGACCCTGCGATCGGAGTCTGAAATCACAGGAACCCTGAGGTTCCTGCCTGAACTGGAGATGAGGCCGTCTTCCACTGCACCAAACCCAATGGTGTCCCGAGAGGCCCCGCCCACCTCCAGTTTACCTGACTTCTCAGAGCCACCATGAGACGCCCCCAGAGGTCACCAGCACTAGTCCAGGGAACCCAGGGTTTCCTGCCTCAACCGGAAAAAGTCCTCGAGAGACCGTCTTCAACACGTCTCGAGGCCAGATTCCCCTACCATGACTCAAGAGCAATGACGCGCTCCCCCTCGCCACTCGCATGGAGACCCGACTTCCCTGGCACCCCACCAGAGGCTCACTGACCTCGCCATTGTACCTCATGAGAAACTGCACACTGGGGCCTCCACTCGAGAAAAACAACGGGACTCCCCCGTCATCGCGAGATGAGGGCCTTCGTCTCCTGCATGGCCTAGAGGCCAATCTCGCGACCTCTCTCCAAACGCCTCAGGAGGCTTGACTCCCTTTAGTCCACCCAGTGAGCTCCAAGAGATACCCGTCGCGACTCGAGAGCAGAGCGGAGTTCTTTGCTTCCACTCGAGATGAATGCCTGTCTCCCCGGGTGCGTCTGGAATGCAACCCCGAGATCCCGGTCGCCCATGGAGAGGAACACTGGCTTCTGGACACAAGCCTAGATGAGGTCTATTGGCCCTGCAGTCACTCGAGAGCAATCCCCAGCTTTCCTTCGCAACTCGCATGGAAGATTGGACGTCCCTGGGCCAACACAAGAGGCATCCTGAATTCCCCGTCGTAACTCGAGAATCCCGCCGCAACTCGAGAAAAACCACGTGGTTCCCCCGTCATCGAAAGATGAAGCCCTTTCCCGCTACAGCGTCTCAGCAGAAGTCCCACGTTAAGAGTTGGAGGTCCATACGGTACTTGGCACCCTTGATGCGACCCACAAAGTTCCGGGACATACCGGTCTCCCTCGAGAGGAACACCGAGGTTTTCCAGCACCACTTCCTCCGAGCCGCTTCTACCCTCCTGATCTCGATAGGAGGGTCGACTCCTCTGCTTTGTCTGCAATGGGTTGCCGACCATCCGGTCGCACCTCAGGATGAGGCCGGTCTCACGACGAAATTCCAGACGTGGCCTCGTGGGTGGTTCCACATTCCGAAGGACCGCGATTTCCCGGTCCCCTCTTGATATGAACCCGATGCCCGGACACCACTTCGAACTCCACCCTGTGAATGAAGTCAACACGAAGGGGCAGTGACTCACCCGAGCATCTTCCGGAAAAACTCCCAGGTTCCATATACAGCTCGACAAGTGGTGTCTCACCCCCTGAACACCTCGAGAGGCTAGGGAAGTTCCATGCCTCAACCCAAGACCAGGCCTGACTCTCCTGTCCCAAGTCTGCAGGGACCCTGCGTTCGGAGTCTGAAATCACAGGAACCCTGAGGTTCCTGCCTCACCTGGAGATGAGGCCCTCTTCCAATGCACAAACCCCAATGGAGTCCCGAGAGGCCCCTCCCACCTCCAGAGTTTCCCTGACTTCTCAGAAGCACCGTGAGAAGCTCCCTGAAGTCACCTGCACAAGTCGAGGGAACCGAGGGTTTCCTGCCGCCACCCGAGAAAGACCTCGAGAGTCCTTCTTCAACGCGTCTCGAGGCCCGATTCCCCTACCATGACTCGAGAGCAATGACCCGCACCCCCTCGCCACTCGCATGGAGACCCGACTTCCCTGGTGCCCCACGATAGGCTCACTGAGCTTGGCGTCGTACCTCGTGAGAAGCCCCACACTGGGGCCACCGCTCGAGAAAAACCCCGAAAGTCCCCCGTCATCCCGAGATGAGGGCCTTCGTTTCCCCCATGTCCTAGAGCGCAATCCCGATTCCACTTTCCAAACTCCACAGGAGGAATGGCTCCTTTTAGACCACTCTGTGGGC
Source organism: Bos taurus (assembly GCF_002263795.3). Lineage (NCBI taxonomy): Eukaryota > Metazoa > Chordata > Mammalia > Artiodactyla > Bovidae > Bos > Bos taurus. Next base: position 9,928 of record NW_020192120.1, on the reverse strand, counting down.
TCCAACAAATACCCGTCACTGCTCCAGAGGAGAATGGAGGACTTTGCTTCCACTCGCGAACAGGCATGACTCCCTGGGTCAGTCTGGAATGCAACCTCGAGATCTGTGTCGCCCCTGGAGAGGAACACTGGCTTCTGGACACAAGCCTAGATGAGGTCTATTTGCCCTGCAGTCACTCGAGAGCAATCCCCAGCTTTCCTTCGCAACTCGAATGGAAGATTGGACTTCCCTGGGCCAACACAAGAGGCATCCTGAATTCGCCGCGGTAACTCGAGAATCCCGCCGCAACTCGAGAAAAACCACGTGGTTCCCCCGTCATTGCAAGATGAATCCCTTTCCCGCTACAGCGTCTCAGGACAAGTCCCACGTTAAGAAATGGAGGTCGAAAAGGTACTTGGCACGCTTGATGCGACCCACAAAGTTCCGGGACATACCGGTCTCCCTCGAGAGGAACACCGAGGTTTTCCGGCACCACTTCCTCTGAGCCCCTTCTACCCTCTTGATCTCGACAGGAGGGTCGACTCCTCTGCTTTGTCTGGAAGGGGTTGCCGACCTTCCGGTTGCACCTCAGGATGAGGCCGGTCTCACGACGAAATTCACAGACGTGGCCTCGTGGGTAGTTCCACATTCCGAAGGACTGTGATTTCCCGGTCCCCTCTTGATATGAACCCGATGCCCGCACACCTCTTCGAACTCCACCCTGTGAATGAAGTCAACACGAAGGGGCAGTGACTCGCCCATGCATCGTCCAGAAAAAACCCCAGGTTCCAAATACAGCTCGACAACTGGCCTTTCACCACGTGAACACCTCCAGAGGCAAGCGGAGTTCCATGCCTCAACCCAAGACGAGGCCTGACTCTCCTGTCCCCAGTCTGCAGGGACCCTGCCATCGGAGTCTGAAATCAGAGGAACCCTGAGGTTCCTGCCTCAACTGGAGATGAGGCCCTCTTGCAATGCACCAAACCCAGTAGAGTCCCGAGAGGCCCCTCCCACCTCCAGTTTCCCTGACTTCTCAGAGCCACCATGAGCAGCCTCCTGAGGTCACCTGCACAAGTCGAAGGAACCCATGCTTCCCTGCCTCAACCCGAGCAAGACCTCGAGAGACCTTCTTCAACACGTCTCAAGGCCAGATTCCCTCACCATGACTCAAGACCAATGACGAGCTCCCCCTCGCCACTCGCATGGAGATCCGACTTCCCTGGCGCCCCACCAGAGGCTCACTGACCTCGCCATCGTACCTCGTGAGAAAGCACACACTGGGGCCGCCGCTCGAGAAGAACCCCACGACTCCCCCGTCATCCCGAGATGAGGGCCTTCGTTTCCCCCATGGCCTAGAACGCAATCCCGATTCCTCTCTCCAAACGCCTCAGGAGGCTTGACTGCCTTTATTCCACTCAGTGAGCTCCAAGAGATACCCGTCGCGACTCGAGAGTAGAGCGGGGTTCTATGCTTCCACTCGAGTGAATGCCTGTCTCCCCGGGTGCCTCTGGAATGCAATCCCGAGATCCCTGTCGACCCTGGAGAGGAACATTGGCTTCTGGAAACAAGCCTAGATGAGGTCTATTGGCCCTGCAGTCACTCGAGAGCAATCCCCAGCTTTCCTTCGCAACTCGCATGCAAGATTGGACTTCCCTGGGCCAACACAAGAGGCATCCTGAATTCCCCGACGTAACTCGAGAATCCCACCGCAACTCGAGAAAAACCACGTGGTTCCCCCGTCATCGCAAGACGAAGCCCTTTCCCGCTACAGCATCTCAGGAGAAGTCCCACGTTAAGAATTGGAGGTCGAAACGGTACTTGGCACCCTTGATGCGACCCACAAAGTTCCCCAACATACCGGTCTCCCTGGAAAGGAGCACCGAGGTTTTCCGGCACCACTTCCTCTGAGCCCCTTCTACCCTCCTGCTCTGGACAGGAGGGTCGACTCCCCTGCTTTGTCTGGAAGGGTTTGCCGACCTTCCGGATGAGGCCGGTCTCACGACGAAATTCCTGACGTGGCCTCATGGGTGGTTCCACATTCAAAAGGACCCTGATATCCAGTCCCCTCTCGATAAGAACCCAATGCCCAGACACTTCTTCGAACTCCACCCTGTGAATGAAGTCAACACGAAGGGGCAGTGATCCGCCGAGCATCGTACGGAAAAACCCCAGGTACCAAATACAGTTCGCCAAGTGGCCTCTCACCCAGTGAACACCTCCAGAGGCTAGCGGAGTTCCATGCCTCAACCCAAGACCAGGCCTGACTCTCCTGTCCCAAGTCTGCAGGGACCCTGCGATCGGAGTCTGAAATCAGAGGAACCCTGAGGTTCCTGCCTGAACTGGAGATGAGGCCGTCTTCCACTGCACCAAACCCAATGGTGTCCCGAGAGGCCCCGCCCACCTCCAGTTTACCTGACTTCTCAGAGCCACCATGAGACGCCCCCAGAGGTCACCAGCACTAGTCCAGGGAACCCAGGGTTTCCTGCCTCAATCGGAAAAAGTCCTCGAGAGACCTTCTTCAACACTTCTCGAGGCCAGATTCCCCTACCATGACTCAAGAGCAATGACGCGCTCCCCCTCGCCACTCGCATGGAGACCCGACTTCCCTGGTGCCCCAGGAGAGGCTCACTGACCTCGCCGTTGTACCTCATGAGAAACTGCACACTGGGGCCTCCGCTCGAGAAAAACCACGAGACTCCCCCGTCATCGCGAGATGAGGGCCTTCGTCTCCTGCATGGCCTAGAGAACAATCTCGCGACCTCTCTCCAAACGCCTCAGGAGGCTTGACTCCCTTTAGTCCACCCAGTGAGCTCCAAGAGATACCCGTCGCGACTCGAGAGCAGAGCGGAGTTCTTTGCTTCCACTCGAGATGAATGCCTGTCTCCCCGGGTGCGTCTGGAATGCAACCCCGAGATCCCGGTCGCCCATGGAGAGGAACACTGGCTTCTGGACACAAGCCTAGATGAGGTCTATTGGCCCTGCAGTCACTCGAGAGCAATCCCCAGCTTTCCTTCGCAACTCGCATGGAAGATTGGACGTCCCTGGGCCAACACAAGAGGCATCCTGAATTCCCCGTCGTAACTCGAGAATCCCGCCGCAACTCGAGAAAAACCACGTGGTTCCCCCGTCATCGAAAGATGAAGCCCTTTCCCGCTACAGCGTCTCAGCAGAAGTCCCACGTTAAGAGTTGGAGGTCCATACGGTACTTGGCACCCTTGATGCGACCCACAAAGTTCCGGGACATACCGGTCTCCCTCGAGAGGAACACCGAGGTTTTCCAGCACCACTTCCTCCGAGCCGCTTCTACCCTCCTGATCTCGATAGGAGGGTCGACTCCTCTGCTTTGTCTGCAATGGGTTGCCGACCATCCGGTCGCACCTCAGGATGAGGCCGGTCTCACGACGAAATTCCAGACGTGGCCTCGTGGGTGGTTCCACATTCCGAAGGACCGCGATTTCCCGGTCCCCTCTTGATATGAACCCGATGCCCGGACACCACTTCGAACTCCACCCTGTGAATGAAGTCAACACGAAGGGGCAGTGACTCACCCGAGCATCTTCCGGAAAAACTCCCAGGTTCCATATACAGCTCGACAAGTGGTGTCTCACCCCCTGAACACCTCGAGAGGCTAGGGAAGTTCCATGCCTCAACCCAAGACCAGGCCTGACTCTCCTGTCCCAAGTCTGCAGGGACCCTGCGTTCGGAGTCTGAAATCACAGGAACCCTGAGGTTCCTGCCTCACCTGGAGATGAGGCCCTCTTCCAATGCACAAACCCCAATGGAGTCCCGAGAGGCCCCTCCCACCTCCAGAGTTTCCCTGACTTCTCAGAAGCACCGTGAGAAGCTCCCTGAAGTCACCTGCACAAGTCGAGGGAACCGAGGGTTTCCTGCCGCCACCCGAGAAAGACCTCGAGAGTCCTTCTTCAACGCGTCTCGAGGCCCGATTCCCCTACCATGACTCGAGAGCAATGACCCGCACCCCCTCGCCACTCGCATGGAGACCCGACTTCCCTGGTGCCCCACGATAGGCTCACTGAGCTTGGCGTCGTACCTCGTGAGAAGCCCCACACTGGGGCCACCGCTCGAGAAAAACCCCGAAAGTCCCCCGTCATCCCGAGATGAGGGCCTTCGTTTCCCCCATGTCCTAGAGCGCAATCCCGATTCCACTTTCCAAACTCCACAGGAGGAATGGCTCCTTTTAGACCACTCTGTGGGCTCCAACAAATACCCGTCACTGCTCCAGAGGAGAATGGAGGACTTTGCTTCCACTCGCGAACAGGCATGACTCCCTGGGTCAGTCTGGAATGCAACCTCGAGATCTGTGTCGCCCCTGGAGAGGAACACTGGCTTCTGGACACAAGCCTAGATGAGGTCTATTTGCCCTGCAGTCACTCGAGAGCAATCCCCAGCTTTCCTTCGCAACTCGAATGGAAGATTGGACTTCCCTGGGCCAACACAAGAGGCATCCTGAATTCGCCGCGGTAACTCGAGAATCCCGCCGCAACTCGAGAAAAACCACGTGGTTCCCCCGTCATTGCAAGATGAATCCCTTTCCCGCTACAGCGTCTCAGGACAAGTCCCACGTTAAGAAATGGAGGTCGAAAAGGTACTTGGCATGCTTGATGCGACCCACAAAGTTCCGGGACATACCGGTCTCCCTCGAGAGGAACACCGAGGTTTTCCGGCACCACTTCCTCTGAGCCCCTTCTACCCTCTTGATCTCGACAGGAGGGTCGACTCCTCTGCTTTGTCTGGAAGGGGTTGCCGACCTTCCGGTTGCACCTCAGGATGAGGCCGGTCTCACGACGAAATTCACAGACGTGGCCTCGTGGGTAGTTCCACATTCCGAAGGACTGTGATTTCCCGGTCCCCTCTTGATATGAACCCGATGCCCGCACACCTCTTCGAACTCCACCCTGTGAATGAATCAACACGAAGGGGCAGTGACTCGCCCATGCATCGTCCAGAAAAAACCCCAGGTTCCAAATACAGCTCGACAACTGGCCTTTCACCACGTGAACACCTCCAGAGGCAAGCGGAGTTCCATGCCTCAACCCAAGACGAGGCCTGACTCTCCTGTCCCCAGTCTGCAGGGACCCTGCCATCGGAGTCTGAAATCAGAGGAACCCTGAGGTTCCTGCCTCAACTGGAGATGAGGCCCTCTTGCAATGCACCAAACCCAGTAGAGTCCCGAGAGGCCCCTCCCACCTCCAGTTTCCCTGACTTCTCAGAGCCACCATGAGCAGCCTCCTGAGGTCACCTGCACAAGTCGAAGGAACCCATGCTTCCCTGCCTCAACCCGAGCAAGACCTCGAGAGACCTTCTTCAACACGTCTCAAGGCCAGATTCCCTCACCATGACTCAAGAGCAATGACGAGCTCCCCCTCGCCACTCGCATGGAGATCCGACTTCCCTGGCGCCCCACCAGAGGCTCACTGACCTCGCCATCGTACCTCGTGAGAAAGCACACACTGGGGCCGCCGCTCGAGAAGAACCCCACGACTCCCCCGTCATCCCGAGATGAGGGCCTTCGTTTCCCCCATGGCCTAGAACGCAATCCCGATTCCTCTCTCCAAACGCCTCAGGAGGCTTGACTGCCTTTATTCCACTCAGTGAGCTCCAAGAGATACCCGTCGCGACTCGAGAGTAGAGCGGGGTTCTATGCTTCCACTCGAGTGAATGCCTGTCTCCCCGGGTGCCTCTGGAATGCAATCCCGAGATCCCTGTCGACCCTGGAGAGGAACATTGGCTTCTGGAAACAAGCCTAGATGAGGTCTATTGGCCCTGCAGTCACTCGAGAGCAATCCCCAGCTTTCCTTCGCAACTCCAATGGACGATTGGACTTCCCTGGGCCAACACAAGAGGTATCCTGAATTCCCCATCGTAACTCGAGAATCCGACTGCAACTCGAGGAAAACCACGTGGTTCCCCCGTCATCGCAAGACGAAGCCCTTTCCGCTACAGCGTCTCAGGAGAAGTCCCACGTTAAGAATTGGAGGACGAAACGGTACTTGGTACCCTTGATGCGACCCACAAAGTTCCCCAACATACCGGTCTCCCTGGAATGGAGCACCGAGGTTTTCCGGCACCACTTCCTCTGAGCCCCTTCTACCCTCCTGCTCTGGACAGGAGGGTCGCCTCCCCTGCTTTGTCTGGAAGGGTTTGCCGACCTTCCGGATGAGGCCGGTCTCACGACGAAATTCCAGACGCGGCCTCATGGGTGGTTCACATTCCGAAGGACCCCGATATCCAGTCCCCTCTCGATAAGAACCCAATGCCCAGACACTTCTTCGAACTCCACCCTATGAATGAAGTCAACACGAAGGGCAGTGATCCGCCGAGCATCGTACGGAAAAACCCCAGGTACCAAATACAGTTCGCCAAGTGGCCTCTCACCCAGTGAACACTCCAGAGGCTAGCGGAGTTCCATGCCTCAACCCAAGACCAGGCCTGACTCTCCTGTCCAAGTCTGCAGGGACCCTGCGATCGGAGTCTGAAATCACAGGAACCCTGAGGTTCCTGCCTGAACTGGAGATGAGGCCGTCTTCCACTGCCACCAACCCAATGGTGTCCCGAGAGGCCCCGCCCACCTCCAGTTTACCTGACTTCTCAGAGCCACCATGAGACGCCCCCAGAGGTCACCAGCACTAGTCCAGGGAACCCAGGGTTTCCTGCCTCAACCGGAAAAAGTCCTCGGAGGACCGTCTTCAACACGTCTCGAGGCCAGATTCCCCTACCATGACTCAAGAGCAATGACGCGCTTCCCCCTCGCCACTCGCATGGAGACCCGACTTCCCTGGCACCCCACCAGAGGCTCACTGACCTCGCCATTGTACCTCCATGAGAAACTGCCACACTGGGGCCTCCACTCGAGAAAAACAACGGGACTCCCCCGTCATCGCGAGATGAGGGCCTTCGTCTCCTGCATGGCCTAGAGGCCAATCTCGCGACCTCTCTCCAAACGCCTCAGGAGGCTTGACTCCCTTTAGTCCACCCAGTGAGCTCCAAGAGATACCGTCGCGACTCGAGAGCAGAGCGGAGTTCTTTGCTTCCACTCGAGATGAATGCCCTGTCTCCCCGGGTGCGTCTGGAATGCAACCCCGAGATCCCGGTCGCCCATGGAAGAGGAACACTGGCTTCTGGACACAAGCCTAGATGAGGTCTATTGGCCCTGCAGTCACTCGAGAGCAATCCCCAGCTTTCCTTCGCAACTCGCATGGAAGATTGGACGTCCCTGGGCCAACACAAGAGGCATCCTGAATTCCCCGTCGTAACTCGAGAATCCCGCCGCAACTCGAGAAAAACCACGTGGTTCCCCCGTCATCGAAAGATGAAGCCCTTTCCCGCCTACAGCGTTCTCAGCAGAAGTCCCACGTTAAGAGTTGGAGGTCCATACGGTACTTTGGCACCCTTGATGCGACCCACAAAGTTCCGGGACATACCGGTCTCCCTCGAGAGGAACACCGAGGTTTTCCAGCACCACTTCCTCCGAGCCGCTTCTACCCTCCTGATCTCGATAGGAGGGTCGACTCCTCTGCTTTGTCTGCAATGGGTTGCCGACCATCCGGTCGCACCTCAGGATGAGGCCGGTCTCACGACGAAATTCCAGACGTGGCCTCGTGGGTGGTTCCACATTCCGAAGGACCGCGATTTCCCGGTCCCCTCTTGATATGAACCCGATGCCCGGACACCACTTCGAACTCCACCCTGTGAATGAAGGTCAACACGAAGGGGCAGTGACTCACCCGAGCATCTTCCGGAAAAACTCCCAGGTTCCATATACAGCTCGACAAGTGGTGTTCTCACCCCTGAACACCTCGAGAGGCTAGGGAAGTTCCATGCCTCAACCCAAGACCAGGCCTGACTCTCCTGTCCCAAGTCTGCAGGGACCCTGCGTTCGGAGTCTGAAATCACAGAACCCTGAGGTTCCTGCCTCACCTGGAGATGAGGCCCTCTTCCAATGCACAAACCCCCAATGGAGTCCCGAGAGGCCCCTCCCACCTCCAGAGTTTCCCTGACTTCTCAGAAGCACCGTGAGAAGCTCCCTGAAGTCACCTGCACAAGTCGAGGGAACCGAGGGTTTCCTGCCGCCACCCGAGAAAGACCTCGAGAGTCCTTCTTCAACGCGTCTCGAGGCCCGATTCCCCTACCATGACTCGAGAGCAATGACCCGCACCCCCTCCGCCACTCGCATGGAGACCCGACTTCCCTGGTGCCCCACGATAGGCTCACTGAGCTTGGCGTCGTACCTCGTTGAAGAAGCCCCCACACTGGGGGCCACCGCTCGAGAAAAAACCCGAAAGTCCCCCGTCATCCCGAGATGAGGGCCTTCGTTTCCCCCATGTCCTAGAGCGCAATCCCGATTCCACTTTCCAAACTCCACAGGAGGAATGGCTCCTTTTAGACCACTCTGTGGGCTCCACCAAATACCCGTCACTGCTCCAGAGGAGAATGGAGGACTTTGCTTCCACTCGCGAACAGGCATGACTCCCTGGGTCAGTCTGGAATGCAACCTCGAGATCTGTGTCGCCCCTGGAGAGGAACACTGGCTTCTGGACACAAGCCTAGATGAGGTCTATTTGCCCTGCAGTCACTCGAGAGCAATCCCCAGCTTTCCTTCGCAACTCGAATGGAAGATTGGACTTCCCTGGCCAACACAAGAGGCATCCTGAATTCGCCGCGGTAACTCGAGAATCCCGCCGCAACTCGAGAAAAACCACGTGGTTCCCCCGTCATTGCAAGATGAATCCCTTTCCCGCTACAGCGTCTCAGGACAAGTCCCACGTTAAGAAATGGGAGGTCGAAAAGGTACTTGGCATGCTTGATGCGACCCACAAAGTTCCGGACATACCGTCTCCCTCGAGAGGAACACCGAGGTTTCCGGCACCACTTCCTCTGAGCCCCTTCTACCCCTCTTGATCTCGACAGGAGGGTCGACTCCTCTGGCTTTGTCTGGAAGGGGTTGCCGACCTTCCGGTTGCACCTCAGGATGAGGCCGGTCTCACGACGAAATTCACAGACGTGGCCTCGTGGGTAGTTCCACATTCCGAAGGACTGTGATTTCCCGGTCCCCTCTTGATATGAACCCGATGCCCGCACACCTTCGAACTCCACCCTGTGAATGAAGTCAACACGAAGGGGCAGTGACTCGCCCATGCATCGTCCAGAAAAACCCCAGGTTCCAAATACAGCTCGACAACTGGCCTTTCACCACGTGAACACCTCCAGAGGCAAGCGGAGTTCCATGCCTCAACCCAAGACGAGGCCTGACTCTCCTGTCCCAGTCTGCAGGGACCCTGCCATCGGAGTCTGAAATCAGAGGAACCCTGAGGTTCCTGCCTCAACTGGAGATGAGGCCCTCTTGCAATGCACCAAACCCAGTAGAGTCCCGAGAGGCCCTCCCACCTCCAGTTTCCCTGACTTCTCAGAGCCACCATGAGCAGCCTCCTGAGGTCACCTGCACAAGTCGAAGGAACCCATGCTTCCCTGCCTCAACCCGAGCAAGACCTCGAGAGACCTTCTTCAACACGTCTCAAGGCCAGATTCCCTCACCATGACTCAAGAGCAATGACGAGCTCCCCCTCGCCACTCGCATGGAGATCCGACTTCCCTGGCGCCCCACCAGAGGCTCACTGACCTCGCCATCGTACCTCGTGAGAAAGCACACTGGGGCCGCCGCTCGAGAAGAACCCCACGACTCCCCCGTCATCCCGAGATGAGGGCCTTCGTTCCCATGGCCTAGAACGCAATCCGATTCCTCTCTCCAAACGCCTCAGGAGGCTTGACTGCCTTTATTCCACTCAGTGAGCTCCAAGAGATACCCGTCGGCGACTCGAGAGTAGAGCGGTGTTCTATGCTTCCAACTCGAGTGAATTGCCTGTCTCCCGGGTGCCTCTGGAATGCAATCCGAATCCTGTCGACCTGGAGGAACATTGGCTTCTGGAAACAA
>NW_020192119.1:0-25114 GCF_002263795.3 Bos taurus | reverse complement strand
CTGATAACTTGACTGATCATGCACTGATCAGTTGGCTATCATGCACTGATTACTTGGCTGATCATACACTGATCACGTGACTGATAATGCACTGATCATCTGGCTATCATGCACTCCTTACCTGGCTATCGTGCACTGATCATGTGGTTGATCATACACTGATCACGAGACTGATCATGCACTGATCACGTGTCTATCATGCACTGATCATGTGGCTGATCATGCACTGATCACCTGCCTGGTCATGCACTTATCACGTGTCTATAATGCACTGATCATGTGGCTGATCATACACTGATCACCTGCCTGGTCATGCACAGATCACTTGACTGATCATGCACTGATCACGTGGCTATCATGCACTGCTTACGTGGCTGATCATACAATGATCTCATAGCTACCATGCACTGTTCACGTGACTGATCATGCATTGATCACGTGGCTATCATGCACAGCTCACGTGGCTGATCCTGCAATGATCACGTAGCTATCTTGCACTGATCACTTGGCTGATCATACACTCATCACGGGACAGATCATGACTGATCACCGAGCTATCATGCATTGATTACATGACTCCACATGCACTGATCTGGTGGATGATCATACACTGATCACGTGACTGATCATGCACTGATCATCTGGCTATCATGCACTCCATACCTGGCTATCGTGCACTGATCACGTGGTTGATCATAAACTGATTACGAGACTGATAATGCACTGATCACGTCTATATCATGCACTGATCACATGACTGCCCATGCACTGAACACGTGGATGATCATACACTGATCATGTGACAGATCATGCAGTGACCACGTGGCTATCATGCACTGATCAATTGGCTGATCATACTCTGCTCCCGAAACTGATCATGCACTGATCATGTGGCTATCATGCACTGCTCACGTGGCTGATCATGCAATGATCACGTAGCTACCATGTACTGGTCACGTGAGTGATCATGCACTGATCTGTAATTGATCATGCACTGATCAGGTGACTTATCATGCACTGTTCACGTGACTGAACATGCACTGATCACGTGACTGATCATGAACTGATCTCGTGGCTATCATGCACGGCTCAGGTTGCTGATCATGCAGTGATCACGTAGCTACCATGTACTGGTCACGTGACTGATCATGCACTGATCACGTAATTGATCAGGCACTGATCACGTGACTGATCATAAACTGCTCACGTGGCTAATCATGCAATGATCACGCAGGTACCATGTACTGGTCACATGACTGATCATGCACTGATCACTTGACTGATCATGCACTGATCACGTGGCTATCATGCACTGATCACGTGGCTGATCATGCACTGATCACGTGGCTATCATGCACTGATCACGTGGCTGATCATGCAATGATCACGTAATTGATCATGCACTGATCACGTGGCTGATCATGCACTGATCACGTGACTGATCATGCACTGATCACGTGACGGATCATGCACTGATCACGTGACGGATCATGCACTGATCATATGACTGATCATGCGCTCATCATGTTTGCTATCATACACTGATCATGTGCCTCTGGAGGCAATAAACAAAGAGCAGAGTAGGCACGAATCATACATTCAGCAGGCAATAATCATGGAACTCAGCTGTGAGGAATCATGCTGCTCAGCTGGCAATAATCAAGCAGCTGAGCAGGCAGGAATTACGCAGCACAGCTGGGAATTGTGAAGCAGATGACAGGCAGGAATCTTGCAGCTCAGCTTGCAATTGTCAAGCAGATGAACAGACAGTAATCACGCAGCTCAGCAGGCCCTGATCACGTGACTGAGCATGCACTGTTCACGTGGATGATCATACACTGATCACGTGACTGATCATGCACTGATCACGTGGCTATCATGCACTGCTCACGTGGCTGATAATACAATGATCACATAGCTACCATGTACTGGTCACATGGCTGATCATGCACTGATCACGTAATTGATCACGCACTGATCACGTGGCTGATCATACACTGATCACGTGACTCACCATGCACTGTTCACATGACTGATCATGCACTGTTCACGTGGCTATCATGCACTGATCACGTGGCTGATCATACACTGATCACGTGCCTGTTCATGCACAGATCATGTGACTACTCATGAAGTGATCACGTTTCTATCATGAACTGATTACGTGGATATCATGCACTGATCACGTGGCGGATCACACACTTATCACGTGACTGATCATGCACTGATCACGTGGCTATCATGCACTGATCACGTGGCTGATCATGCAATGATCACGTAGCTACCATGTACTGGTCACGTGACTGATCATGCACTGATCACTTGACTGATCATGCACTGATTACGTGGCTGATCATGCACTGCCCACGTGGCTATCATGCACTGCTCACGTGGCTGATCACGCAATGATCACACAGCTACCATGTACTCGTCACATGACTGATCATGCACTGATCACGTAATTGATCATGCACTGACCACCTGACTGATCATCCACTGAACAGTTGGCTCCCATTCACTGATTACTTGGCTGATCATACACTGATCACGTGACTGATCATGCACTGTTCACGTGACTGATCATGCACTGATCACGTGGCTATCATTCACTGATCACGTGGCGGATCACACACTGATCACGTGCCTGGTCATGCACAGATCACGTGACTACTCATGAAGTAATCACGTGGCTATCATGCACTGATCACGTGGCTATCATGCACTGATCACGTGGCTGATCACACCCGTATCCCGTGACTGATCATGCACTGATCACGTAATTGATCCTGCACTGGTCACGTGGCTTATCATGCACTGATCACGTTGCTGATCACACATGTATCACGTGACTGATCATGCACTGATCACGTGGCTCTCATGCACTGATCACGTGGCTGATCATGCAATGATCACGTAGCTACCATGTACTGGTCACGTGACTGATCATGCACTGGTCACGTAATTGATCATGCACTGATCATGTGGCTGATCATACACTGATCACGTGACTGATCATGCACTGTTCACATGACTGATCATGCACTGATCACGTGGCTATCATGCACTGATCACGTGGCTGATCATAGACTGATCACGTGCCTGGTCATGCACAGATCACGTGATTACTCATGAAGTGATCACGTCGGCTATCATGCACTGATCACGTGGCTATCATTCACTGATCACGTGGCTATCATGCACTGATCACGTGGCTGATCATGCAATGATCACGTAGCTACCATGTACTGGTCACCTGACTGATCATGCACTGATCACGTAATTGACCATGCACTGATCACGTGGCTATCATGCACTGCTCACCTGGCTGATCATGCAGTGGTCATGCAGCTACCATGTACTGGTTACATGACTGATCATGCACTGATCACGTGACTGATCATGCACTGATCACGTGGCTATCATGCACTGCTCACGTGGTGATCACGCAATGATCACGCAGCTACCATGTACTGGTCACATTACTGATCATGCACTGATCACGTGGCTGATCATGCACTGATCACGTGACTGATCATGCAATGATCACGTGACTGACCATGCACTGATCACGTGACTGATCATGCACTGATCAGTTGGCTATCATGCACTGATTACTTGGCTGACCATGCACTGATCACATGGCTGATCATACACTGCTCATGTGGCTGATCATACACTGCTCTTGTAACTGATCATGCACTGATCACGTGGCTATCATGCACTGATCTCGTGGCTGATAATGCACTGTTCACATGGCTGATCACACACCTGTCACGTGACAAATCATGCACTGATCACGTGGCTGATCATACACTGTTCACGTGTCTGACCATGCACTGATCACGTGGCTGATCATACACTGCTCATGTAACTGATCATGCACTGATCTCGTGGCTGAATATGCACTGTTCACATGGCTGATCACACACCTGTCACGTGACTAATCATGCACTGATCACGTGGCACTCATGCACTGATCACGTGGCTGATCATACACTGATCACGGGACTGATCATGCACTGATCACGGAGCTATCATGCATTGATTACATGTCTCCACATGCACTCATCACGTGGATTATCATACACTGATCACGTGACTGATCATACACTGATCACGTGGCTGATCATAAACTGCTCATGTAGCTGATCATGCACTGATCACGTGTCTATCATGCAGTGCTCACGTGGCTGATCGTGCAATGACCACGTAGCTAACATGTACTGTTCACGTGACTGATCATGCAATGGTAACGTAATTGATCATGCACTGATCAAGTGACTGATCATGCACTGATCACTTGACTGATCACGCACTGTTCACGTGGCTGATCATGCACTGATCACGTGGCTATCATGCACTGCTAACGTGGCTGATCATACAATGATCACATAGCTAACATGTACTGGTCACGTGACTGATCATGCAATGGTAACGTAATTGATCATGCACTGATCACGTGACTGATCATGCACTGATCACGTGACTGATCATGCACTGATCACGTGGCTATCATGCATTGCTAACGTGGCTGATCATACAATGATCACATAGCTAACATGTACTGGTCACGTGACTGATCATGCACTGATCACGTAATTGATCATGCACTGATCACGTGGCTGATCATACACTGATCACGTGACTGATCATGCACTGTTCACGTGACTGATCATGCACTGATCACGTGGCTATCATGCACTGATCACGTGGCGGATCACACCCTGATCACGTGCCTGGTCATGCACAGATCACGTGACTACTCATGAAGTAATCACGTGGCTATCATGCACTGATCACGTGGCTATCATGCACTGATCACGTGGCTGATCACACCCGTATCCCGTGACTGATCATGCACTGATCACGTAAATGATCATGCACTGATCACGTGGATGATCATACACTGATCACGTGACTGATCATGCACTGATCACGTGACTGACCATGCACTGATAACTTGACTGATCATGCACTGATCAGTTGGCTATCATGCACTGATTACTTGGCTGATCATACACTGATCACGTGACTGATAATGCACTGATCATCTGGCTATCATGCACTCCTTACCTGGCTATCGTGCACTGATCATGTGGTTGATCATACACTGATCACGAGACTGATCATGCACTGATCACGTGTCTATCATGCACTGATCATGTGGCTGATCATGCACTGATCACCTGCCTGGTCATGCACTTATCACGTGTCTATAATGCACTGATCATGTGGCTGATCATACACTGATCACCTGCCTGGTCATGCACAGATCACTTGACTGATCATGCACTGATCACGTGGCTATCATGCACTGCTTACGTGGCTGATCATACAATGATCTCATAGCTACCATGCACTGTTCACGTGACTGATCATGCATTGATCACGTGGCTATCATGCACAGCTCACGTGGCTGATCCTGCAATGATCACGTAGCTATCTTGCACTGATCACTTGGCTGATCATACACTCATCACGGGACAGATCATGACTGATCACCGAGCTATCATGCATTGATTACATGACTCCACATGCACTGATCTGGTGGATGATCATACACTGATCACGTGACTGATCATGCACTGATCATCTGGCTATCATGCACTCCATACCTGGCTATCGTGCACTGATCACGTGGTTGATCATAAACTGATTACGAGACTGATAATGCACTGATCACGTCTATATCATGCACTGATCACATGACTGCCCATGCACTGAACACGTGGATGATCATACACTGATCATGTGACAGATCATGCAGTGACCACGTGGCTATCATGCACTGATCAATTGGCTGATCATACTCTGCTCCCGAAACTGATCATGCACTGATCATGTGGCTATCATGCACTGCTCACGTGGCTGATCATGCAATGATCACGTAGCTACCATGTACTGGTCACGTGAGTGATCATGCACTGATCTGTAATTGATCATGCACTGATCAGGTGACTTATCATGCACTGTTCACGTGACTGAACATGCACTGATCACGTGACTGATCATGAACTGATCTCGTGGCTATCATGCACGGCTCAGGTTGCTGATCATGCAGTGATCACGTAGCTACCATGTACTGGTCACGTGACTGATCATGCACTGATCACGTAATTGATCAGGCACTGATCACGTGACTGATCATAAACTGCTCACGTGGCTAATCATGCAATGATCACGCAGGTACCATGTACTGGTCACATGACTGATCATGCACTGATCACTTGACTGATCATGCACTGATCACGTGGCTATCATGCACTGATCACGTGGCTGATCATGCACTGATCACGTGGCTATCATGCACTGATCACGTGGCTGATCATGCACTGATCACGTGACTGATCATGCACTGATCACGTGACTGATCATGCACTGATCACGTGACGGATCATGCACTGATCATATGACTGATCATGCGCTCATCATGTTTGCTATCATACACTGATCATGTGCCTCTGGAGGCAATAAACAAAGAGCAGAGTAGGCACGAATCATACATTCAGCAGGCAATAATCATGGAACTCAGCTGTGAGGAATCATGCTGCTCAGCTGGCAATAATCAAGCAGCTGAGCAGGCAGGAATTACGCAGCACAGCTGGGAATTGTGAAGCAGATGACAGGCAGGAATCTTGCAGCTCAGCTTGCAATTGTCAAGCAGATGAACAGACAGTAATCACGCAGCTCAGCAGGCCCTGATCACGTGACTGAGCATGCACTGTTCACGTGGATGATCATACACTGATCACGTGACTGATCATGCACTGATCACGTGGCTATCATGCACTGCTCACGTGGCTGATAATACAATGATCACATAGCTACCATGTACTGGTCACATGGCTGATCATGCACTGATCACGTAATTGATCACGCACTGATCACGTGGCTGATCATACACTGATCACGTGACTCACCATGCACTGTTCACATGACTGATCATGCACTGTTCACGTGGCTATCATGCACTGATCACGTGGCTGATCATACGCTGATCACGTGCCTGTTCATGCACAGATCATGTGACTACTCATGAAGTGATCACGTTTCTATCATGAACTGATTACGTGGATATCATGCACTGATCACGTGGCGGATCACACACTTATCACGTGACTGATCATGCACTGATCACGTGGCTATCATGCACTGATCACGTGGCTGATCATGCAATGATCACGTAGCTACCATGTACTGGTCACGTGACTGATCATGCACTGATCACTTGACTGATCATGCACTGATTACGTGGCTGATCATGCACTGCCCACGTGGCTATCATGCACTGCTCACGTGGCTGATCACGCAATGATCACACAGCTACCATGTACTCGTCACATGACTGATCATGCACTGATCACGTAATTGATCATGCACTGACCACCTGACTGATCATCCACTGAACAGTTGGCTCCCATTCACTGATTACTTGGCTGATCATACACTGATCACCTGACTGATAATGCCCTGATCATCTGGCTCTCATGCACTCATTACCTGGCTATCGTGCACTGATCACGTGGTTGATCATACACTGATCACGAGACTGATCATGCACTGATCACGTCTAATTCACGCACTGATCACATGACTGCCCATGCAATGATCATGTGGATGATCATGCACTGATCACGTGGCTATCATGCACTGCTGACGTGGCTGATCATGCAATGATCACGTAGCTAACATGTACTGGTCACGTGAGTGATCATGCACTGATCACATAATTGATCATGCACTGATCAGGTGACTTATCATGCACTGTTCACGTGACTGATCATGCACTGATCACGTGACTTATCATGCTCTGATCCCGTGGCTATCATGCACTGATCACGTGGCTGATCATGCAATGATCACGTAGCTACCATGTACTGGTCACGTGACTGATCATGCACTGATCACGTAATTGATCATGCACTGATCATGTGGCTGATCATACACTGATCACATGGCTGATCATACACTGGTCACGTAACTGATCATGCACTAATCACGTGATTGATCATGCACTGATCACGTGGCTATCATGCACTGATCACTTGGCTGGTCATACACTTATCACGTGCCTGGTCATGCACTGTTCACGTGGCTGCTCATGCACTGATCACGTGCTTGATCATGCACTGATCACGTGGCTGATCATGGACTTATCACGTGGCTATAATGCACTGCTCACGTGGCTAATCATGCAATGATCACGCAGCTACCATGTACTGGTCACATGACTGATCATGCACTGATCACTTGACTGATCATGCACTGATCACGTGGCTATCATGCACTGATCACGTGGCTGATCATGCAATGATCATGTAGCTACCATGTACCGGTCAGGTGACTGATCATACACCGATTAGGTGACGGATCATGCACTGATCACGTGGCTATCATGCACTGATCACGTGGCTGATCATACTCTGCTCACGTAACTGATCATGCACACATCACGTGGCTATCATGCACTCCTCACGTGGCTCGTCATGGAATGATCACGTAGCTACCATATACAGGTCACGTGACTGATCATGCACAGATCACGTCATTGATCATGCACTTTTCAAGTGAATGATCATGTACTGATCACGTGACTGATCATGCACTGATCACGTGGCTATCATGCTCTGCTCACGTGGCTGATCATGCAAGGTCACGTACCAACCATGTACTTGTCACGTGACTGATCATGCACTGATCACGTAATTGATCCTGCACTGATCACGTGGCTCATCATGCACTGATCTCGTGGCTGATCACACATGTATCACGTGACTGATCTTGCACTGATCACGTGGCTCTCATGCACTGATCATGGCTATCATGCACTGATCACGTAGCTATCATGCACTGATCATGTGGCTATCATGCACTGATCACGTAGCTACCATGTACTGGTCATGTGACTGATCATGCACTGATCACGTAATTGATCCTGCATGATCACATGGCTCATCACGCACTGATCCGGTGGCTTGATCACACACAAATCACGTGACAGATCATGTACAGATCACGTAAATAATCATGAAGTGATCACGTGGCTATCCTGCACTGATCACGTGGATAAGATGCACTGATCACGTGGCTGATCACACACGTATCACGTGACTGATCATGCACTGATCACGTGGCTATCATGCACTGATCACGTGGCTGATCATGCAATGATCACGTAGCTACCATGTACTGGTCACGTGACTGATCATGCACTGATCACGTGGCTATCATGCACTGCTCACGTGGCTGATCACACATGTATCTCGTGACTGATCATGCACTGATCACAAGGCTCTCATGCACTGATCACGTGGCTATCATGCATTGATCACGTGGATATCATTCACTGATATCATGCACTGATCACGTGGCTGATCACACACGTATCACGTGACTGATCATGCACTGATCAGGTGACTATCATGCACTGATCACGTGGCTACCATGCACTGATCACGTGGCTATCATGCACTGATCACGTGGCTGATCATGCAATGGTCACGTAGCTACCATGTACTGGTCATGTGACTGATCATGCACTGATCACGTAATTGATCCTGCACTGATCACGTGGCTCACCACGCACTGATCACCTGGCTGATCACACACGTATCACGTGACTGATCATGTACAGATCACGTGACTAATCCTGAAGTGATCACGTGGCTATCCTGTACTGATCACGTGGATATCATGCACTGATCACGAGGCTGATCACACACGTATCACGTGGCTGATCATGCCCTGATCATGTGCCTGATCATGCAATGATCACGTAATTGATCATGCACTGATCACCTGGCTGATCATGCACTGATCACGTGACTGATCATGCACTGATCACGCGACGGATCATGCACTGATCACGTGAGGGATCATGCAGTGATCATATGACTGATCATGCGCTCATCATGTTTGCTATCATACACTGATCATGTGCCTCTGGAGGTAATAAACAAAGAGCAGAGTAGGCACGAATCATACAGTCAGCAGGCAATAATCATGGAACTCAGCTGTGAGGAATCATGCTGCTCAGCTGGCAATAATCAAGCAGCTGAGCAGGCAGGAATTACGCAGCACAGCTGGGAATTGTGAAGCAGATGACAGGCAGGAATCTTGCAGCTCAGCTTGCAATTGTCAAGCAGATGAACAGACAGTAATCACGCAGCTCAGCAGGCCCTGATCACGTGACTGAGCATGCACTGTTCACGTGGCTGATCATACACTGATCACGTGATTGATCATGCACTGATCACGTGGCTATCATGCACTGATCACGTGGCTGAACATGCACTGTTCACGTGGCTGATCACACACCTGCCACGTGACTGATCATGCACTGATCACGTGGCACTCATGCACTGATCACATGGCTGATCATACTGTGCTCACGTAACTGATCATGCACATATCACGTGGCCATCGTGCACTGCTCACGTGGCTGATCATGCAATGATCATATAGCATCCATGTACTGGTCACGTGACTGATCATGCACTGATCACTTAATTGATCCTGAACTGATTACGTGCCTCATCATGCACTGATCACGTGACTGTTCACCCATGATCACTGTGTACTGATCATGTACTGATCACGTGGCTATAATGCACTGATCACGTGACTGATCATGCACTGTTCACGTGTGATCATGCACTGATCACGTGACTATCATGAACTGATCACGTGAGCATCATGCACTGATCACGTGGCTGATCAATGCACTGATTCACGTGACTGATCATGCACTGATCACGTGGCTGATCATACACTGCTCATGTGACTGTCATGCACTGATCACGTGTCTATCATGCACTGCTCACGTGGCTGATCATGCACTGATCACGTGCTAACATGTACTGTCACGTGACTGATCATGCAATGGTAACCTAATTGATCATGCACAGATCACGTGACTGATCATGCCTCATCACTTGACTGATCATGCACTGATCACGTGGCTATCATGCACTGCTCACGTGGCTGATCATGCACTGATCACGTAGCTAACATGTACTGGTCACGTGACTGATCATGCACTTTATACGTAAGTGATCATGCACAGATCACGTGACTGATCATGCACTGATCACGTGACTGATCATGCACTGATCACGTGGCTATCATGCACTGATCACGTGGCTGATCATACAATGATCACGTAGCTACCATGTACTGGTCACTTGACTGATCATGCACTGATCACGTAATTGATCATGCACTGATCACGTGGCTGATCATACACTGATCACGTGACTGATCATGCACTGTTCACATGACTGATCATGCACTGATCACGTGGCTATCATGCACTGATCACGTGGCTGATCATAGACTGATCACGTGCCTGGTCATGCACAGATCACGTGATTACTCATGAAGTGATCACGTCGGCTATCATGCACTGATCACGTGGCTATCATGCACTGATCACGTGGCTATCACACTGATCACGTGGCTGATCATGCAATGATCACGTAGCTATATGCACTGATCACCTGGCTATCATGCACTGATCACGTTTGATCATGCACTGATCACGTGCTATCATGTACTGGTCACGTGGCTGATCATGCACTGATCACTTGACTGATCATGCACTGATCACGTGCTGATCATGCACTGATCACGTGGCTATCATGCACTGCTCACGTGGTGATCACGCAATGATCACGCAGCTACCATGTACTGGTCACATTACTGATCATGCACTGATCACGTGGCTGATCATGCACTGATCACGTGACTGATCATGCAATGATCACGTGACTGACCATGCACTGATCACGTGACTGATCATGCACTGATCAGTTGGCTATCATGCACTGATTACTTGGCTGACCATGCACTGATGCAAGTTGCTGAACATACACTGATAATGTTGCTGATCATTCACTGCTAATGTAACTGATCATGCACTGATCACGTGGCTATCATGCACTGATCTCGTGGCTGAACATGCACTGTTCACATGGCTGATCACACACCTGTCACGTGACAAATCATGCACTGATCACGTGGCTGATCATACACTGTTCACGTGTCTGACCATGCACTGATCACGTGGCTGATCATACACTGCTCATGTAACTGATCATGCACTGATCTCGTGGCTGAATATGCACTGTTCACATGGCTGATCACACACCTGTCACGTGACTAATCATGCACTGATCACGTGGCACTCATGCACTGATCACGTGGCTGATCGTACACTGATCACGGGACTGATCATGCACTGATCACGGAGCTATCATGCATTGATTACATGTCTCCACATGCACTCATCACGTGGATTATCATACACTGATCACGTGACTGATCATACACTGATCACGTGGCTGATCATAAACTGCTCATGTAGCTGATCATGCACTGATCACGTGTCTATCATGCAGTGCTCACGTGGCTGATCGTGCAATGACCACGTAGCTAACATGTACTGTTCACGTGACTGATCATGCAATGGTAACGTAATTGATCATGCACTGATCAAGTGACTGATCATGCACTGATCACTTGACTGATCATGCACTGTTCACGTGGCTGATCATGCAATGTTCACGTGACTGATCATGCACTGATCACGTGGCTATCATGCACTGATCACGTGGCTGATCATGCAATGTTCACGTGGCTATCATGCACTGATCACGTGGCTATTATGCACTGATCACGTGGCTGATCATACACTGATCACGAGACTGATCATGCACTGATCACGTCTATATCACGCACTGATCACATGACTGCCCATGCAATGAACATGTGGATGATCATACACTGATCATGTGACAGATCATGCAGTGATCACGTGGCTTTCATGCACTGATCAAGTGGCTTATCATACTCTGCTCCCGAAACTGATCATGCACTGATCACGTGGCTATCATGCACTGCTGACGTGGCTGATCATGCAATGATCACGTAGCTAACATGTACTGGTCACGTGAGTGATCATGCACTGATCACGTAATTGATCATGCACTGATCAGGTGACTTATCATGCAGTGTTCACGTGACTGATCATGCACTGATCACGTGACTTATCATGCTCTGATCCCGTGGCTATCATGCACTGATCACGTGGCTGATCATGCAATGATCACGTAGCTACCATGTACTGGTCA
Source organism: Bos taurus (assembly GCF_002263795.3). Classification (NCBI taxonomy): domain Eukaryota; kingdom Metazoa; phylum Chordata; class Mammalia; order Artiodactyla; family Bovidae; genus Bos; species Bos taurus. The sequence goes on along the minus strand of NW_020192119.1, from coordinate 11,984 downwards.
CGTGACTGATCATGCACTGATCACGTAATTGATCATGCACTGATCATGTGGCTGATTATGCACTGATCACGTGGCTGATCATACACTGGTCACGTAACTGATCATGCACTGATCACGGAGCTATCATGCATTGATTACATGTCTCCACATGCACTCATCACGTGGATGATCATACACTGATCACGTGACTGATCATACACTGATAACGTGGCTGATCATAAACTGCTCATGTAGCTGATCATGCACTGATCACGTGTCTATCATGCAGTGCTCACGTGGCTGATCGTGCAATGATCACGTAGCTAACATGTACTGGTCACGTGACTGATCATGCACTGATCACGTGGCTATCATGCACTGCTAACGTGGCTGACCATGCACTGATCACGTGGCTGATCATACACTGCTCATGTGGCTGATCATACACTGCTCTTGTAACTGATCATGCACTGATCACGTGGCTATCATGCACTGATCTCGTGGCTGAACATGCACTGTTCACATGGCTGATCACACACCTGTCACGTGACAAATCATGCACTGATCACGTGGCTGATCATACACTGTTCACGTGTCTGACCATGCACTGATCACGTGGCTGATCATACACTGCTCATGTAACTGATCATGCACTGATCTCGTGGCTGAATATGCACTGTTCACATGGCTGATCACACACCTGTCACGTGACTAATCATGCACTGATCACGTGGCACTCATGCACTGATCACGTGGCTGATCATACACTGATCACGGGACTGATCATGCACTGATCACGGAGCTATCATGCATTGATTACATGTCTCCACATGCACTCATCACGTGGATTATCATACACTGATCACGTGACTGATCATACACTGATCACGTGGCTGATCATAAACTGCTCATGTAGCTGATCATGCACTGATCACGTGTCTATCATGCAGTGCTCACGTGGCTGATCGTGCAATGACCACGTAGCTAACATGTACTGTTCACGTGACTGATCATGCAATGGTAACGTAATTGATCATGCACTGATCAAGTGACTGATCATGCACTGATCACTTGACTGATCACGCACTGTTCACGTGGCTGATCATGCACTGATCACGTGGCTATCATGCACTGCTAACGTGGCTGATCATACAATGATCACATAGCTAACATGTACTGGTCACGTGACTGATCATGCAATGGTAACGTAATTGATCATGCACTGATCACGTGACTGATCATGCACTGATCACGTGACTGATCATGCACTGATCACGTGGCTATCATGCATTGCTAACGTGGCTGATCATACAATGATCACATAGCTAACATGTACTGGTCACGTGACTGATCATGCACTGATCACGTAATTGATCATGCACTGATCACGTGGCTGATCATACACTGATCACGTGACTGATCATGCACTGTTCACGTGACTGATCATGCACTGATCACGTGGCTATCATGCACTGATCACGTGGCGGATCACACCCTGATCACGTGCCTGGTCATGCACAGATCACGTGACTACTCATGAAGTAATCACGTGGCTATCATGCACTGATCACGTGGCTATCATGCACTGATCACGTGGCTGATCACACCCGTATCCCGTGACTGATCATGCACTGATCACGTAAATGATCATGCACTGATCACGTGGATGATCATACACTGATCACGTGACTGATCATGCACTGATCACGTGACTGACCATGCACTGATAACTTGACTGATCATGCACTGATCAGTTGGCTATCATGCACTGATTACTTGGCTGATCATACACTGATCACGTGACTGATAATGCACTGATCATCTGGCTATCATGCACTCCTTACCTGGCTATCGTGCACTGATCATGTGGTTGATCATACACTGATCACGAGACTGATCATGCACTGATCACGTGTCTATCATGCACTGATCATGTGGCTGATCATGCACTGATCACCTGCCTGGTCATGCACTTATCACGTGTCTATAATGCACTGATCATGTGGCTGATCATACACTGATCACCTGCCTGGTCATGCACAGATCACTTGACTGATCATGCACTGATCACGTGGCTATCATGCACTGCTTACGTGGCTGATCATACAATGATCTCATAGCTACCATGCACTGTTCACGTGACTGATCATGCATTGATCACGTGGCTATCATGCACAGCTCACGTGGCTGATCCTGCAATGATCACGTAGCTATCTTGCACTGATCACTTGGCTGATCATACACTCATCACGGGACAGATCATGACTGATCACCGAGCTATCATGCATTGATTACATGACTCCACATGCACTGATCTGGTGGATGATCATACACTGATCACGTGACTGATCATGCACTGATCATCTGGCTATCATGCACTCCATACCTGGCTATCGTGCACTGATCACGTGGTTGATCATAAACTGATTACGAGACTGATAATGCACTGATCACGTCTATATCATGCACTGATCACATGACTGCCCATGCACTGAACACGTGGATGATCATACACTGATCATGTGACAGATCATGCAGTGACCACGTGGCTATCATGCACTGATCAATTGGCTGATCATACTCTGCTCCCGAAACTGATCATGCACTGATCATGTGGCTATCATGCACTGCTCACGTGGCTGATCATGCAATGATCACGTAGCTACCATGTACTGGTCACGTGAGTGATCATGCACTGATCTGTAATTGATCATGCACTGATCAGGTGACTTATCATGCACTGTTCACGTGACTGAACATGCACTGATCACGTGACTGATCATGAACTGATCTCGTGGCTATCATGCACGGCTCAGGTTGCTGATCATGCAGTGATCACGTAGCTACCATGTACTGGTCACGTGACTGATCATGCACTGATCACGTAATTGATCAGGCACTGATCACGTGACTGATCATAAACTGCTCACGTGGCTAATCATGCAATGATCACGCAGGTACATGTACTGGTCACGTGACTGATCATGCACTGATCACGTGACTGATCATGCACTGATCACGTGGCTATCATGCACTGATCACGTGGCTGATCATGCACTGATCACGTGGCTATCATGCACTGATCACGTGGCTGATCATGCAATGATCACGTAATTGATCATGCACTGATCACGTGGCTGATCATGCACTGATCACGTGACTGATCATGCACTGATCACGTGACGGATCATGCACTGATCACGTGACGGATCATGCACTGATCATATGACTGATCATGCGCTCATCATGTTTGCTATCATACACTGATCATGTGCCTCTGGAGGCAATAAACAAAGAGCAGAGTAGGCACGAATCATACATTCAGCAGGCAATAATCATGGAACTCAGCTGTGAGGAATCATGCTGCTCAGCGGCAATAATCAAGCAGCTGAGCAGGCAGGAATTACGCAGCACAGCTGGGAATTGTGAAGCAGATGACAGGCAGGAATCTTGCAGCTCAGCTGCAATGTCAAGCAGATGACAGCAGTCATCACGCAGCTCAGCAGGCCCTGATCACGTGACTGAGCATGCACTGTTCACGTGGTGATCATACACTGATCACGTGACTGATCATGCACTGATCACGTGGCTGATCATGCACTGATCACGGGCTGATCATACATGATCACATGCTACCATGTACTCACATGGCTGATCATGCACTGATCACGTGATTGATCATACACTGATCACGTGGCTGATCATACACTGATCACGTGCTGATCATGCACTGTCACGTGTCTGATCATGCACTGTCACGTGGCTATCATGCACTGACACGTGGCTGATCATACACTGATCACGTGCTGTTCATGCAAGATCAACGTGATCATGCACTGATCAAGTGACTGATCATGCACTGATCACTGACTGATCACGCAAGTTCACGTGGCTGATCATGCACTGATCACGTGGCTATCATGCACTGCTAACGTGGCTGATCATACAATGATCACATACTGAACATGCACTGGTCACGTGACTGATCATGCAATGGTACGTAATTGATCATGCACTGATCACGTGACTGATCATGCACTGATCACGTGACTGATCATGCACTGATCACGTGGCTATCATGCATTGCTCGTGGCTGATCATACAATGATCACATAGCTAACATGTACTGGTCACGTGACTGATCATGCACTGATCACGTAATTGATCATGCACTGATCACGTGGCTGATCATACACTGATCACGTGACTGATCATGCACTGTTCACGTGACTGATCATGCACTGATCACGTGGCTATCATGCACTGATCACGTGGCGGATCACACCCTGATCACGTGCCTGGTCATGCACAGATCACGTGACTACTCATGAAGTAATCACGTGGCTATCATGCACTGATCACGTGGCTATCATGCACTGATCACGTGGCTGATCACACCCGTATCCCGTGACTGATCATGCACTGATCACGTAAATGATCATGCACTGATCACGTGGATGATCATACACTGATCACGTGACTGATCATGCACTGATCACGTGACTGACCATGCACTGATAACTTGACTGATCATGCACTGATCAGTTGGCTATCATGCACTGATTACTTGGCTGATCATACACTGATCACGTGACTGATAATGCACTGATCATCTGGCTATCATGCACTCCTTACCTGGCTATCGTGCACTGATCATGTGGTTGATCATACACTGATCACGAGACTGATCATGCACTGATCACGTGTCTATCATGCACTGATCATGTGGCTGATCATGCACTGATCACCTGCCTGGTCATGCACTTATCACGTGTCTATAATGCACTGATCATGTGGCTGATCATACACTGATCACCTGCCTGGTCATGCACAGATCACTTGACTGATCATGCACTGATCACGTGGCTATCATGCACTGCTTACGTGGCTGATCATACAATGATCTCATAGCTACCATGCACTGTTCACGTGACTGATCATGCATTGATCACGTGGCTATCATGCACAGCTCACGTGGCTGATCCTGCAATGATCACGTAGCTATCTTGCACTGATCACTTGGCTGATCATACACTCATCACGGGACAGATCATGACTGATCACCGAGCTATCATGCATTGATTACATGACTCCACATGCACTGATCTGGTGGATGATCATACACTGATCACGTGACTGATCATGCACTGATCATCTGGCTATCATGCACTCCATACCTGGCTATCGTGCACTGATCACGTGGTTGATCATAAACTGATTACGAGACTGATAATGCACTGATCACGTCTATATCATGCACTGATCACATGACTGCCCATGCACTGAACACGTGGATGATCATACACTGATCATGTGACAGATCATGCAGTGACCACGTGGCTATCATGCACTGATCAATTGGCTGATCATACTCTGCTCCCGAAACTGATCATGCACTGATCATGTGGCTATCATGCACTGCTCACGTGGCTGATCATGCAATGATCACGTAGCTACCATGTACTGGTCACGTGAGTGATCATGCACTGATCTGTAATTGATCATGCACTGATCAGGTGACTTATCATGCACTGTTCACGTGACTGAACATGCACTGATCACGTGACTGATCATGAACTGATCTCGTGGCTATCATGCACGGCTCAGGTTGCTGATCATGCAGTGATCACGTAGCTACCATGTACTGGTCACGTGACTGATCATGCACTGATCACGTAATTGATCAGGCACTGATCACGTGACTGATCATGCACTGATCACGTGACTGACCCTGCACTTATCACGTGGCTATCATGCACTGATCACGTGACTGATCATACACTGATCACGTGGCTGATCATAAACTGCTCATGTAGCTGATCATGCACTGATCACGTGTCTATCATGCAGTGCTCACGTGGCTGATCGTGCAATGACCACGTAGCTAACATGTACTGTTCACGTGACTGATCATGCAATGGTAACGTAATTGATCATGCACTGATCAAGTGACTGATCATGCACTGATCATTTGACTGATCATGCACTGTTCACGTGACTGATCATGCACTGATCACGTGGCTATCATGCACTGCTAACGTGGCTGATCATACAATGATCACATAGCTAACATGTACTGGTCACGTGACTGATCATGCAATGGTAATGTAATTGATCATGCACTGATCACGTGACTGATCATGCACTGATCACGTGACTGATCATGCACTGATCACGTGGCTATCATGCATTGCTAACGTGGTTGATCATACAATGATCACATAGCTAACATGTACTGGTCACGTGACTGATCATGCACTGATCACGTAATTGATCATGCACTGATCACGTGGCTGATCATACACTGATCACGTGACTGATCATGCACTGTTCACGTGACTGATCATGCACTGATCACGTGGCTATCATGCACTGATCACGTGGCGGATCACACACTGATCACTTGCCTGGTCATGCACAGATCACGTGACTACTCATGAAGTAATCACGTGGCTATCATGCACTGATCACGTGCTATCATGCACTGATCACGTGGCTGATCACACCCGTATCCCGTGACTGATCATGCACTGATCACTAATGATCCTGCACTGGTCACGTGGCTCATCATGCCACTGATCACGTGCTGATCACACATGTATCACGTGACTGATCATGCACTGATCACGTGGCTCTCATGCACTTGATCACGTGGCTATCATGCACTGATCACGTGGCTGATCATGCAATGATCCACGTAGCTACCATGTACTGGTCACGTGACTGATCATGGCACTGATCACGTAATTGATCATGCACTGATCACGTGGGCTGATCAACACTGATCCACCGTGACTGGATCATGCACTGTTCACGTGACGTGATCATGCCATGATCACTGGCTATCATGCACTGATCACTGGCGGATCACAGACTCCCGATCACTGTGCCTGGTTACATGCCACTAGACCTCACGTGACATGACGTCTCATGAAGTAATCACGTGGCTGATCATGCACTGGATCACCGTGGGCTAATCATACACTGATCCGTGCACTGATCAGTGCACTGATCCACCGATCTGCATGCTATCATGCACTGCTAACTTGGCTGATCATACAATGATCACATAGCTAACATGTACTGGTCACGGTGATGATCATGCAATGGTAACGTAATGGATCATGCACTGATCACGTGACTGATCATGCACTGATCACGTGACTGATCATGCACTGATCACGTGGCTATCATGGCATTGCTAACGTGGCTGATCATACAATGATCACATAGCTAACATGTACTGGTCACGTGACTGATCATGCACTGATCATGTAATTGATCAGCACTGAATCACGTTGGCTGATCATACACTATCACGTGACTGATCATGCACTGTTCACGTGACTGATCATGCACTGATCACGTGCTATCATTCACTGATCACGTGGCGGATCACACACTGATCACGTCCTGGTCATGCACAGATCACGTGACTACTCATGAAGTAATCACGTGGCTATCATGCACTGATCACGTGCTATCATGCACTATCACGTGGCTGATCACACCCGTATCCCGTGACTGATCATGCACTGATCAACGTATTGATCCTGCACTGGTCACGTGCTTATCATCACTGATCCGTTGCTGATCACACATGTATCACGTGACTATCATGCACTGATCACGTGGCTCTCATGCAACTGATCACGTGGCTGATCATGCCAATGATCACGTAGCTTACCATGTACTGGTCACGTGACTGATCATTCTCACTGGTCACGTAATTGATCATTGCACTGATCATGTGGCTGATCATACACTGATCACGTGACTGATCATGCACTGTTCACATGACTGATCATGCACATCACGTGGCTATCATGCACTGATCACGTGGCTGATCATAGACTGATCACGTTGCACTGGTCATGCACCAGATCACGTGATTACTCATGAAGTGACACGTCGGCTATCATGCACTGATCACGTGCTATCATTCACTGATCACGTGGCTACATGCACTGATTCACGGGTGATCATGCAAATGATCACGTAGCTACCATTACTGGTCACCTGACTTCATGCACTGATCACGTAATGACCATGCACTGATCACGTGGCTATCATGCACTGCTCACCTGGCTGATCATGCAGTGGTCATGGCAGCTACCATGTACTGGTTACATGACTGATCATGCACTGATCACGTGACTGATCATGCACTGATCACTGGGCTATCATGCACTGCTCACGTGGTGATCACGCAATGATTCACGCAGCTACCATGTACTGGTCACATTTACTGATCATGCACTGATCACGTGGCTGATCATGCACTGATTCACGTGACTGATCATGCAATGATCACGTGGACTGACCATGCACTGATCACGTGATGATCATGCACTGATCAGTTGGCTATCATGCACTGATTACTTGGCTGACCATTGCAACTGATCACATGGCTGATCATACCACTGCTCATGTGGCTGATCATACACTGCTCTTTAACTGATCATGCACTGATCACGTGGCTATCATGCACTGATCTCGTGGCTGATAATGCACTGTTCACATGGCTGATCACACACCTGTCACGTGACAAATCATGCACTGATCACGTGGCTGATCATACACTGTTCACGTGTCTGACCATGCACTGATCACGTGGCTGATCATACACTGCTCATGTAACTGATCATGCACTGATCTCGTGGCTGAATATGCACTGTTCACATGGATGATCAAACACCTGTCACGTGAATAATCATGCACTGATAACGTGGCAATAATGCAATGATAAAGTGGCTGATCATACAATGATCACGGGACTGATCATGCACTGATCACGGAGCTATCATGCATTGATTTACATGTCTCACATGCACTCATCACGTGGATTATCATACACTGATCACGTGACTGATCATATTACTTAGATCACGTGGCTGATCATAAACTGCTCATGTGCTGATCAATGCACTGATCACGTGTCATATCAGCAGTGCTCAACGTGGCTGATCGTGCAATGACCCACGTAGCTAACATGTAACTGTTCACGTGACTGATTCATGCAATGGTAACGTATTGATCATGCACTGATCAAGTGACTGATCATGCACTGAATCACTTGATGATCACGCACTGTCACGCGTGATCTTGGACTGAATTCATGCCCACTGATCACGTGGCTATCCATGCACTGCTAACGTGCTGATCATACAATGATCACATAGCTAACATGTACTGGTCACGTGACTGATCATGCAATGCAGTGGATAACGTAATTGATTCATGCACTGATCACGTGACTGATCATGCACTGATCACGTGACTGATCATGCACTGATCACGTGGCTATCATGCATGCTAACGTGGCTGATCATACAATGATCACATAGCTAACATGTACTGGTCACGTGACTGATCATTGCACTGATCACGTAACTGATCATGCACTGATCACGTGGCTGATCATACACTGATCACGTGACTGATCATGCACTGTTCACGTGACTGATCATGCACTGATCACGTGGCTTATGCACTGATCACGTGGCGGATCAGCACCCTGATCACGTGCCTGGTCATGCACAGATCACGTGACTACTCATGAAGTAATCACGTGGCTATCATGCACTGATCACGTGGCTATCATGCACTGATCACGTGGCTGATCACACCCCGTATCCGTGACTGATCATGGCACTGATCACGTAAATGATCATGCACTGATCACGTGGATGATCATACACTGATCACGTGACTGATCATGCACTGATCACGTGACTGACCATGCACTGAATAACTTACTGATCATGCACTGATCAGTTGGCTATCATGCACTGATTACTTGGCTGATCATACACTGATCACGTGATGATCATGCACTGATCATGTGGCTATCATGCACTCCTTACCTGGCTATCGTGCACTGATCATGTGGTTGATCATACACTGATCACGAGACTGATCATGCACTGATCACGTGTCTATCATGCACTGATCATGTGGCTGATCATGCACTGATCACCTGCCTGGTCATGCACTTACACGTGTCTATAATGCACTGATCATGTGGCTGATCATACACTGATCACCTGCTGGTTCATGCACAGAATCACTTGACTGATCATGCACTGATCACGTGGCTATCAATGCAACTGCTTACGTGGCTGATTCATACAATGATCTCATAGCTACCATGCACTGTTCACGTGACTGATTCATGCATTGATTCACGTGGCTATCATGCATCAGCTCACGTGGCTGATCCTGCAATGATCACGTAGCTATCTTGCACTGATCACTTGGCTGATCATACACTCATCACGGGAACAGATCATGACTGATCACGAGCTATCATGCCATTGATTACATGACTCCACATGCACTGATTCTGGTGGATGATCATACACTGATCACGTGACTGATCATGCACTGATCATCTGGCTATCATGCACTCCATACCTGGCTACGTGCACTGATCACGTGGTTGATCATAAACTGATTACGAGACTGATAATGCATGATCACGTCTATATCATGCACTGATCAATGACTGTGCCCATGCACTGAACACGTGGATGATCATACACTGATCATGTGACAGATCATGCAGTGACCACGTGGCTATCATGCATGATCAATTGGCTGATCATACTCTGCTCCCGAAACTGATCATGCACTGATCATGTGGCTATCATGCACTGCTCACGTGGCTGATCATGCAAGAATCACGTAGCTACCATGTACTGGTCACGTGAGTGATCATGCACTGATCTGTAATTGATCATGCACTGATCAGGTGACTATCATGCACTGTTCACGTGACTGAACATGCACTGATCACGTGACTGATCATGAACTGATCTCGTGGCTATCATGCACGGCTCAGGTTGCTGATCATCATGCAGTGATCACGTAGCTACCATGTACTGGTCACGTGACTGATCATGCACTGATCAATAATTGGATCAGGCACTGATCACGTGACTGATCATAAACTGCTCACGTGGCTAATCATGCAATGATCACGCAGGTACCATGTACTGGTCACATGACTGATCATGCACTGATCACTTGACTGATCATGCACTGATCACGTGGCTATCATGCACTGATCACGTGGCTGATCATGCACTGATCACGTGCTATCATGCACTGATCACGTGGCTGATCATGCAATGATCACGTAATTGATCATGCACTGATCACGTGGCTGAATGCACTGCACTGATGTGACTGATCATGCACTGATCACGTGACGGATCATGCACTGATCACGTGACGGATCATGCACTGATCATATGACTGATCATGCGCTCATCATGTTTGCTATCATACACTGATCATGTGCCTCTGGAGGCAATAAACAAAGAGCAGAGTAGGCACGAATCATACATTCAGCAGGCAATAATCATGGAACTCAGCTGTGAGGAATCATGCTGCTCAGCTGGCAATAATCAAGCAGCTGAGCAGGCAGGAATTACGCAGCACAGCTGGGAATTGTGAAGCAGATGACAGGCAGGAATCTTGCAGCTCAGCTTGCAATTGTCAAGCAGATGAACAGACAGTAATCACGCAGCTCAGCAGGCCCTGATCACGTGACTAATCATGCACTGTCACGTGGCATGATCATACACTGATCACGTGACTGATCATGCACTGATCACGGGCTATCATGCACTGATCACGGGCTGATCATACATGATCACATGCTCCATGCACTGGTCACATGGCTGATCATGCACTGATCACGTACTGATCATACACTGATCACGTGGCTGATCATAAACTGCTCACGTGCTGATCATGCACTGATCACATGTCTGATCATGCACTGCTCACGTGGCTATCGTGCAATGACCACGTGCTGATCATACTGTCACGTGCTGTTCATGCACAGATAACGTGGAATCATGCACTGATCAAGTGACTGATCATGCACTGATCACTTGACTGATCACGAAGTTCACGTGGCTGATCATGCACTGATCACGTGGCTATCATGCACTGCTAACGTGGCTGATCATACAATGATCACATAGCTAACATGT
>NW_020192118.1:0-12533 GCF_002263795.3 Bos taurus | reverse complement strand
AACTGATCCAGGGTATTCGAAGGAGAGATTGGCCTAATGCCACTATTTAATATGCTAATCAGGAGATGATACAAGAATAATAAGTATGAGGAGAGCTCAGTAGGAAAATTCGGTGGAGAAAAGAGACTGAGTAGCTTGGTTTACGCGGAAGACCAATCAAACTTCAAGACAAGAAGTTTGCACCACTTACGTAGGCCGCAGGCGCCCTCTCGAATAGCGAAAGGTGCCTCACCCTAGACACCTTCTCGAGTGGGTCTTAGCAGCCCAGGCATAATTAGTAAGCGTGGTGGGTTCCGCGCTCCAGATGGAGACTCAGCTGGAAGTTAAAGGGAAGAATGACAAGGAACTTTAGGAATTGGAGCTGTAAGTTAACTCTTTGACAGAGAGAGCGAGATGGTGGTGGGGGACAGCCCCCAGTGAAATCAGAGGTGAGAGCACAAAGCAATACAGTAGGCAGACTCTGGTTTTTTTGGGGGGGAGATGCTCGAGAATATCCGGGTGGGACTCCTGAGGCTCGATCCCGCATTTGCGTATGCCGAGCCTCCTTCCTCATGACCTTTGTCCAGAGTGGAAGGCCTCCCGGCTCCCGGCACATGATCAGTGCATGCTCAGTCACGATATCAGTGCCTGCTCAGCCACGTGATCACTGACGGCACAGTCACGTGATCAGCGCCTCTCAGTCACGTGATCACCGTATGATAAACACGTGATCAGTGAACGACCAGCCACGTGATCACCTATGCGCGGTCAGGTGGTCAGTTCCTGATCAGCCACCTGATCAGTGCGTGCACAGTCCCCTGATCAGCGCCTGTCAGTCACTGATCATTGCCTGATAAACACGTGATCAGTGCATGATGAGCCATGTGATCAGTGCCCGATCAGCCACGTCATCAGTGCATGCGCAGTCACGTCATCAGTGCATGATAGCCACGTGATCAGTGCATGCTCAGTCACGTGATCTGGACTTGATCAGCCACGTGATCAGTGCCTGCAGAGTCACGTGATCAGGGCCTGCTGAGCTGCGTGATTCCTGTCGGCTCCTCTGCTTGACAATTGCCAGCTGAGCTGCGTGATTCCTGCCTGGTCACGTGCTTGATTATTGCCAGTTGAGCAGCATGATTCGTCACTGCTGAGCTCCATGCTTATTGCCTGCTGATTGCGTGGTTCGTGTCTGCTCAGCTCTTTGAGTATCGCCTCCTGAGGTCCCTGTTCGGTCGCCACCTGCCGGGGACCAGCCCCAACTGATCCAGGGTATTCGAAGGAGAGATGGCCTAGGCGACTATTTATATGCTAATCAGAGATGTCAAGAATAAAAGTATGAGGAGAGCTCAGTAGGAAAATTCGGTGGAGAAAAGAGACTGAGTAGCTTGGTTTACGCGGAAGACCAATCAAACTTCAAGACAAGAAGTTTGCACCACTTACGTAGGCCGCAGGCGCCCTCTCGAATAGCGAAAGGTGCCTCACCCTAGACACCTTCTCGAGTGGGTCTTAGCAGCCCAGGCATAATTAGTAAGCGTGGTGGGTTCCGCGCTCCAGATGGAGACTCAGCTGGAAGTTAAAGGGAAGAATGACAAGGAACTTAATGAATTGGAGCTGTAAGTTAACTCTTTGACAGAGAGAGCGAGATGGTGGTGGGGGACAGCCCCCAGTGAAATCAGAGGTGAGAGCACAAAGCAATACAGTAGCAGACTCTGGTTTTTTTGGGGGGGAGATGCTCGAGAATATCCGGGTGGACTCCTGAGGCTCGATCCCGCATTTGCGTATGCCGAGCCTCCTTCCTCATGACCTTTGTCCAGAGTGGAAGGCCTCCCCGGCTCCCGGCACATGATCAGTGCATGCTCAGTCACGATATCAGTGCCTGCTCAGCCACGTGATCACTGACGGCACAGTCACGTGATCAGCGCCTCTCAGTCACGTGATCACCGTATGATAAACACGTGATCAGTGAACGACCAGCCACGTGATCACCTATGCGCGGTCAGGTGGTCAGTTCCTGATCAGCCACCTGATCAGTGCGTGCACAGTCCCCTGATCAGCGCCTGTCAGTCACTGATCACTGCCTGATAAACACGTGATCAGTGCCCGAACAGCCACGTCATCAGTGCATGCGCAGTCACGTGATCAGTGCATGATAGCCACGTGATCAGTGCGTGCACAGTCCCATGATCAGCGCCTGTCAGTCACTGATCATTGCCTGATAAACACGTGATCAGTGCATGATGAGCCATGTGATCAGTGCCTGATCAGCCACGTCATCAGTGCATGCGCAGTCACGTCATCAGTGCATGATAGCCACGTGATCAGTGCATGCTCAGTCACGTGATCTGGACTTGATCAGCCACGTGATCAGTGCCTGCAGAGTCACGTGATCAGGGCCTGCTGAGCTGCGTGATTCCTGCCGGCTCATCTGCATGACAATTGCCATCTGAGCTGCGTGATTCCTGTCGGCTCATCTGCTTGACAATTGCCAGCTGAGCTGCGTGATTCCTGCCTGGTCACGTGCTTGATTATTGCCAGTTGAGCAGCATGATTCGTCACTGCTGAGCTCCATGCTTATTGCCTGCTGATTGCGTGGTTCGTGTCTGCTCAGCTCTTTGAGTATCGCCTCCTGAGGTCCCTGTTCGGTCGCCACCTGCCGGGGACCAGCCCCAACTGATCCAGGGTATTCGAAGGAGAGATGGCCTAGGCGACTATTTATATGCTAATCAGAGATGTCAAGAATAATAGTATGAGGAGAGCTCAGTAGGAAAATTCGGTGGAGAAAAGAGACTGAGTAGCTTGGTTTACGCGGAAGACCAATCAAACTTCAAGACAAGAAGTTTGCACCACTTACGTAGGCCGCAGGCGCCCTCTCGAATAGCGAAAGGTGCCTCACCCTAGACACCTTCTCGAGTGGGTCTTAGCAGCCCAGGCATAATTAGTAAGCGTGGTGGGTTCCGCGCTCCAGATGGAGACTCAGCTGGAAGTTAAAGGGAAGAATGACAAGGAACTTAATGAATTGGAGCTGTAAGTTAACTCTTTGACAGAGAGAGCGAGATGGTGGTGGGGGACAGCCCCCAGTGAAATCAGAGGTGAGAGCACAAAGCAATACAGTAGGCAGACTCTGGTTTTTTTGGGGGGGAGATGCTCGAGAATATCCGGGTGGACTCCTGAGGCTCGATCCCGCATTTGCGTATGCCGAGCCTCCTTCCTCATGACCTTTGTCCAGAGTGGAAGGCCTCCCCGGCTCCCGGCACATGATCAGTGCATGCTCAGTCACGATATCAGTGCCTGCTCAGCCACGTGATCACTGACGGCACAGTCACGTGATCAGCGCCTCTCAGTCACGTGATCACCGTATGATAAACACGTGATCAGTGAACGACCAGCCACGTGATCACCTGCATGCGCGGTCAGGTGGTCAGTTCCTGATCAGCCACCTGATCAGTGCGTGCACAGTCCCCTGATCAGCGCCTGTCAGTCACTGATCACTGCCTGATAAACACGTGATCAGTGCCCGAACAGCCACGTCATCAGTGCATGCGCAGTCACGTGATCAGTGCATGATAGCCACGTGATCAGTGCGTGCACAGTCCCATGATCAGCGCCTGTCAGTCACTGATCATTGCCTGATAAACACGTGATCAGTGCATGATGAGCCATGTGATCAGTGCCTGATCAGCCACGTCATCAGTGCATGCGCAGTCACGTCATCAGTGCATGATAGCCACGTGATCAGTGCATGCTCAGTCACGTGATCTGGACTTGATCAGCCACGTGATCAGTGCCTGCAGAGTCACGTGATCAGGGCCTGCTGAGCTGCGTGATTCCTGCCGGCTCATCTGCATGACAATTGCCATCTGAGCTGCGTGATTCCTGTCGGCTCATCTGCTTGACAATTGCCAGCTGAGCTGCGTGATTCCTGCCTGGTCACGTGCTTGATTATTGCCAGTTGAGCAGCATGATTCGTCACTGCTGAGCTCCATGCTTATTGCCTGCTGATTGCGTGGTTCGTGTCTGCTCAGCTCTTTGAGTATCGCCTCCTGAGGTCCCTGTTCGGTCGCCACCTGCCGGGGACCAGCCCCAACTGATCCAGGGTATTCGAAGGAGAGATGGCCTAGGCGACTATTTATATGCTAATCAGAGATGTCAAGAATAAAAGTATGAGGAGAGCTCAGTAGGAAAATTCGGTGGAGAAAAGAGACTGAGTAGCTTGGTTTACGCGGAAGACCAATCAAACTTCAAGACAAGAAGTTTGCACCACTTACGTAGGCCGCAGGCGCCCTCTCGAATAGCGAAAGGTGCCTCACCCTAGACACCTTCTCGAGTGGGTCTTAGCAGCCCAGGCATAATTAGTAAGCGTGGTGGGTTCCGCGCTCCAGATGGAGACTCAGCTGGAAGTTAAAGGGAAGAATGACAAGGAACTTTATGAATTGGAGCTGTAAGTTAACTCTTTGACAGAGAGAGCGAGATGGTGGTGGGGGACAGCCCCCAGTGAAATCAGAGGTGAGAGCACAAAGCAATACAGTAGGCAGACTCTGGTTTTTTTGGGGGGGAGATGCTCGAGAATATCCGGGTGGACTCCTGAGGCTCGATCCCGCATTTGCGTATGCCGAGCCTCCTTCCTCATGACCTTTGTCCAGAGTGGAAGGCCTCCCCGGCTCCCGGCACATGATCAGTGCATGCTCAGTCACGATATCAGTGCCTGCTCAGCCACGTGATCACTGACGGCACAGTCACGTGATCAGCGCCTCTCAGTCACGTGATCACCGTATGATAAACACGTGATCAGTGAACGACCAGCCACGTGATCACTGCATGCGCGGTCAGGTGGTCAGTTCCTGATCAGCCACCTGATCAGTGCGTGCACAGTCCCCTGATCAGCGCCTGTCAGTCACTGATCACTGCCTGATAAACACGTGATCAGTGCCCGAACAGCCACGTCATCAGTGCATGCGCAGTCACGTGATCAGTGCATGATAGCCACGTGATCAGTGCGTGCACAGTCCCATGATCAGCGCCTGTCAGTCACTGATCATTGCCTGATAAACACGTGATCAGTGCATGATGAGCCATGTGATCAGTGCCTGATCAGCCACGTCATCAGTGCATGCGCAGTCACGTCATCAGTGCATGATAGCCACGTGATCAGTGCATGCTCAGTCACGTGATCTGGACTTGATCAGCCACGTGATCAGTGCCTGCAGAGTCACGTGATCAGGGCCTGCTGAGCTGCGTGATTCCTGCCGGCTCATCTGCATGACAATTGCCATCTGAGCTGCGTGATTCCTGTCGGCTCATCTGCTTGACAATTGCCAGCTGAGCTGCGTGATTCCTGCCTGGTCACGTGCTTGATTATTGCCAGTTGAGCAGCATGATTCGTCACTGCTGAGCTCCATGCTTATTGCCTGCTGATTGCGTGGTTCGTGTCTGCTCAGCTCTTTGAGTATCGCCTCCTGAGGTCCCTGTTCGGTCGCCACCTGCCGGGGACCAGCCCCAACTGATCCAGGGTATTCGAAGGAGAGATGGCCTAGGCGACTATTTATATGCTAATCAGAGATGTCAAGAATAATAGTATGAGGAGAGCTCAGTAGGAAAATTCGGTGGAGAAAAGAGACTGAGTAGCTTGGTTTACGCGGAAGACCAATCAAACTTCAAGACAAGAAGTTTGCACCACTTACGTAGGCCGCAGGCGCCCTCTCGAATAGCGAAAGGTGCCTCACCCTAGACACCTTCTCGAGTGGGTCTTAGCAGCCCAGGCATAATTAGTAAGCGTGGTGGGTTCCGCGCTCCAGATGGAGACTCAGCTGGAAGTTAAAGGGAAGAATGACAAGGAACTTAATGAATTGGAGCTGTAAGTTAACTCTTTGACAGAGAGAGCGAGATGGTGGTGGGGGACAGCCCCCAGTGAAATCAGAGGTGAGAGCACAAAGCAATACAGTAGGCAGACTCTGGTTTTTTTGGGGGGGAGATGCTCGAGAATATCCGGGTGGACTCCTGAGGCTCGATCCCGCATTTGCGTATGCCGAGCCTCCTTCCTCATGACCTTTGTCCAGAGTGGAAGGCCTCCCCGGCTCCCGGCACATGATCAGTGCATGCTCAGTCACGATATCAGTGCCTGCTCAGCCACGTGATCACTGACGGCACAGTCACGTGATCAGCGCCTCTCAGTCACGTGATCACCGTATGATAAACACGTGATCAGTGAACGACCAGCCACGTGATCACCTATGCGCGGTCAGGTGGTCAGTTCCTGATCAGCCACCTGATCAGTGCGTGCACAGTCCCCTGATCAGCGCCTGTCAGTCACTGATCACTGCCTGATAAACACGTGATCAGTGCCCGAACAGCCACGTCATCAGTGCATGCGCAGTCACGTGATCAGTGCATGATAGCCACGTGATCAGTGCGTGCACAGTCCCATGATCAGCGCCTGTCAGTCACTGATCATTGCCTGATAAACACGTGATCAGTGCATGATGAGCCATGTGATCAGTGCCTGATCAGCCACGTCATCAGTGCATGCGCAGTCACGTCATCAGTGCATGATAGCCACGTGATCAGTGCATGCTCAGTCACGTGATCTGGACTTGATCAGCCACGTGATCAGTGCCTGCAGAGTCACGTGATCAGGGCCTGCTGAGCTGCGTGATTCCTGCCGGCTCATCTGCATGACAATTGCCATCTGAGCTGCGTGATTCCTGTCGGCTCATCTGCTTGACAATTGCCAGCTGAGCTGCGTGATTCCTGCCTGGTCACGTGCTTGATTATTGCCAGTTGAGCAGCATGATTCGTCACTGCTGAGCTCCATGCTTATTGCCTGCTGATTGCGTGGTTCGTGTCTGCTCAGCTCTTTGAGTATCGCCTCCTGAGGTCCCTGTTCGGTCGCCACCTGCCGGGGACCAGCCCCAACTGATCCAGGGTATTCGAAGGAGAGATGGCCTAGGCGACTATTTATATGCTAATCAGAGATGTCAAGAATAATAGTATGAGGAGAGCTCAGTAGGAAAATTCGGTGGAGAAAAGAGACTGAGTAGCTTGGTTTACGCGGAAGACCAATCAAACTTCAAGACAAGAAGTTTGCACCACTTACGTAGGCCGCAGGCGCCCTCTCGAATAGCGAAAGGTGCCTCACCCTAGACACCTTCTCGAGTGGGTCTTAGCAGCCCAGGCATAATTAGTAAGCGTGGTGGGTTCCGCGCTCCAGATGGAGACTCAGCTGGAAGTTAAAGGGAAGAATGACAAGGAACTTTATGAATTGGAGCTGTAAGTTAACTCTTTGACAGAGAGAGCGAGATGGTGGTGGGGGACAGCCCCCAGTGAAATCAGAGGTGAGAGCACAAAGCAATACAGTAGGCAGACTCTGGTTTTTTTGGGGGGGAGATGCTCGAGAATATCCGGGTGGACTCCTGAGGCTCGATCCCGCATTTGCGTATGCCGAGCCTCCTTCCTCATGACCTTTGTCCAGAGTGGAAGGCCTCCCCGGCTCCCGGCACATGATCAGTGCATGCTCAGTCACGATATCAGTGCCTGCTCAGCCACGTGATCACTGACGGCACAGTCACGTGATCAGCGCCTCTCAGTCACGTGATCACCGTATGATAAACACGTGATCAGTGAACGACCAGCCACGTGATCACTGCATGCGCGGTCAGGTGGTCAGTTCCTGATCAGCCACCTGATCAGTGCGTGCACAGTCCCCTGATCAGCGCCTGTCAGTCACTGATCACTGCCTGATAAACACGTGATCAGTGCCCGAACAGCCACGTCATCAGTGCATGCGCAGTCCCGTGATCAGTGCATGATAGCCACGTGATCAGTGCGTGCACAGTCCCATGATCAGCGCCTGTCAGTCACTGATCATTGCCTGATAAACACGTGATCAGTGCATGATGAGCCATGTGATCAGTGCCTGATCAGCCACGTCATCAGTGCATGCGCAGTCACGTCATCAGTGCATGATAGCCACGTGATCAGTGCATGCTCAGTCACGTGATCTGGACTTGATCAGCCACGTGATCAGTGCCTGCAGAGTCACGTGATCAGGGCCTGCTGAGCTGCGTGATTCCTGCCGGCTCATCTGCATGACAATTGCCATCTGAGCTGCGTGATTCCTGTCGGCTCATCTGCTTGACAATTGCCAGCTGAGCTGCGTGATTCCTGCCTGGTCACGTGCTTGATTATTGCCAGTTGAGCAGCATGATTCGTCACTGCTGAGCTCCATGCTTATTGCCTGCTGATTGCGTGGTTCGTGTCTGCTCAGCTCTTTGAGTATCGCCTCCTGAGGTCCCTGTTCGGTCGCCACCTGCCGGGGACCAGCCCCAACTGATCCAGGGTATTCGAAGGAGAGATGGCCTAGGCGACTATTTATATGCTAATCAGAGATGTCAAGAATAATAGTATGAGGAGAGCTCAGTAGGAAAATTCGGTGGAGAAAAGAGACTGAGTAGCTTGGTTTACGCGGAAGACCAATCAAACTTCAAGACAAGAAGTTTGCACCACTTACGTAGGCCGCAGGCGCCCTCTCGAATAGCGAAAGGTGCCTCACCCTAGACACCTTCTCGAGTGGGTCTTAGCAGCCCAGGCATAATTAGTAAGCGTGGTGGGTTCCGCGCTCCAGATGGAGACTCAGCTGGAAGTTAAAGGGAAGAATGACAAGGAACTTTATGAATTGGAGCTGTAAGTTAACTCTTTGACAGAGAGAGCGAGATGGTGGTGGGGGACAGCCCCCAGTGAAATCAGAGGTGAGAGCACAAAGCAATACAGTAGGCAGACTCTGGTTTTTTTGGGGGGGAGATGCTCGAGAATATCCGGGTGGACTCCTGAGGCTCGATCCCGCATTTGCGTATGCCGAGCCTCCTTCCTCATGACCTTTGTCCAGAGTGGAAGGCCTCCCCGGCTCCCGGCACATGATCAGTGCATGCTCAGTCACGATATCAGTGCCTGCTCAGCCACGTGATCACTGACGGCACAGTCACGTGATCAGCGCCTCTCAGTCACGTGATCACCGTATGATAAACACGTGATCAGTGAACGACCAGCCACGTGATCACTGCATGCGCGGTCAGGTGGTCAGTTCCTGATCAGCCACCTGATCAGTGCGTGCACAGTCCCCTGATCAGCGCCTGTCAGTCACTGATCACTGCCTGATAAACACGTGATCAGTGCCCGAACAGCCACGTCATCAGTGCATGCGCAGTCACGTGATCAGTGCATGATAGCCACGTGATCAGTGCGTGCACAGTCCCATGATCAGCGCCTGTCAGTCACTGATCATTGCCTGATAAACACGTGATCAGTGCATGATGAGCCATGTGATCAGTGCCTGATCAGCCACGTCATCAGTGCATGCGCAGTCACGTGATCAGTGCATGATAGCCACGTGATCAGTGCGTGCACAGTCCCATGATCAGCGCCTGTCAGTCACTGATCATTGCCTGATAAACACGTGATCAGTGCATGATGAGCCATGTGATCAGTGCCCTGATCAGCCACGTCATCAGTGCATGCGCAGTCACGTCATCAGTGCATGATAGCCACGTGATCAGTGCATGCTCAGTCACGTGATCTGGACTTGATCAGCCACGTGATCAGTGCCTGCAGAGTCACGTGATCAGGGCCTGCTGAGCTGCGTGATTCCTGTCGGCTCATCTGCTTGACAATTGCCAGCTGAGCTGCGTGATTCCTGCCTGGTCACGTGCTTGATTATTGCCAGTTGAGCAGCATGATTCGTCACTGCTGAGCTCCATGCTTATTGCCTGCTGATTGCGTGGTTCGTGTCTGCTCAGCTCTTTGAGTATCGCCTCCTGAGGTCCCTGTTCGGTCGCCACCTGCCGGGACCAGCCCCAACTGATCCAGGGTATTCGAAGGAGAGATGGCCTAGGCGACTATTTATATGCTAATCAGAGATGTCAAGAATAATAGTATGAGGAGAGCTCAGTAGGAAAATTCGGTGGAGAAAAGAGACTGAGTAGCTTGGTTTACGCGGAAGACCAATCAAACTTCAAGACAAGAAGTTTGCACCACTTACGTAGGCCGCAGGCGCCCTCTCGAATAGCGAAAGGTGCCTCACCCTAGACACCTTCTCGAGTGGGTCTTAGCAGCCCAGGCATAATTAGTAAGCGTGGTGGGTTCCGCGCTCCAGATGGAGACTCAGCTGGAAGTTAAAGGGAAGAATGACAAGGAACTTTATGAATTGGAGCTGTAAGTTAACTCTTTGACAGAGAGAGCGAGATGGTGGTGGGGGACAGCCCCCAGTGAAATCAGAGGTGAGAGCACAAAGCAATACAGTAGGCAGACTCCGGTTTTTTTTGGGGGGGAGATGCTCGAGAATATCCGGGTGGACTCCTGAGGCTCGATCCCGCATTTGCGTATGCCGAGCCTCCTTCCTCATGACCTTTGTCCAGAGTGGAATGCCTCCCCGGCTCCCGGCACATGATCAGTGCATGCTCAGTCACGATATCAGTGCCTGCTCAGCCACGTGATCACTGACGGCACAGTCACGTGATCAGCGCCTCTCAGTCACGTGATCACCGTATGATAAACACGTGATCAGTGAACGACCAGCCACGTGATCACTGCATGCGCGGTCAGGTGGTCAGTTCCTGATCAGCCACCTGATCAGTGCGTGCACAGTCCCCTGATCAGCGCCTGTCAGTCACTGATCACTGCCTGATAAACACGTGATCAGTGCCCGAACAGCCACGTCATCAGTGCATGCGCAGTCACGTGATCAGTGCATGAGAGCCACGTGATCAGTGCGTGCACAGTCCCATGATCAGCGCCTGTCAGTCACTGATCATTGCCTGATAAACACGTGATCAGTGCATGATGAGCCATGTGATCAGTGCCCGATCAGCCACGTCATCAGTGCATGCGCAGTCACGTCATCAGTGCATGATAGCCACGTGATCAGTGCATGCTCAGTCACGTGATCTGGACTTGATCAGCCACGTGATCAGTGCCTGCAGAGTCACGTGATCAGGGCCTGCTGAGCTGCGTGATTCCTGCCGGCTCATCTGCATGACAATTGCCAGCTGAGCTGCGTGATTCCTGTCGGCTCATCTGCTTGACAATTGCCAGCTGAGCTGCGTGATTCCTGCCTGGTCACGTGCTTGATTATTGCCAGTTGAGCAGCATGATTCGTCACTGCTGAGCTCCATGCTTATTGCCTGCTGATTGCGTGGTTCGTGTCTGCTCAGCTCTTTGAGTATTGCCTCCTGAGGTCCCTGTTCGGTCGCCACCTGCCGGGGACCAGCCCCAACTGATCCAGGGTATTCGAAGGAGAGATGGCCTAGGCGACTATTTATATGCTAATCAGAGATGTCAAGAATAATAGTATGAGGAGAGCTCAGTAGGAAAATTCGGTGGAGAAAAGAGACTGAGTAGCTTGGTTTACGCGGAAGACCAATCAAACTTCAAGACAAGAAGTTTGCACCACTTACGTAGGCCGCAGGCGCCCTCTCGAATAGCGAAAGGTGCCTCACCCTAGACACCTTCTCGAGTGGGTCTTAGCAGCCCAGGCATAATTAGTAAGCGTGGTGGGTTCCGCGCTCCAGATGGAGACTCAGCTGGAAGTTAAAGGGAAGAATGACAAGGAACTTTATGAATTGGAGCTGTAAGTTAACTCTTTGACAGAGAGAGCGAGATGGTGGTGGGGGACAGCCCCCAGTGAAATCAGAGGTGAGAGCACAAAGCAATACAGTAGGCAGACTCCGGTTTTTTTTGGGTGGGGAGAATGGCTCGAGAATATCCGGTGGACTCCTGAGGCTCGATCCCGCAATTTGCGTATTGCCGAGCCTCCTTCCTCATGACCTTTGTCCAGAGTGGAATGCCTCCCCGGCTCCCGGCACATGATCGATGCATGCTCAGTCACGATATCAGTTGCCTGCTCAGCCACGTGATCACTGACGGCACAGTCACGTGATCAGCGCCTCTCAGTCACGTGATCACCGTATGATAAACACGTGATCAGTGAACGACCAGCCACGTGATCACTGCATGCGCGAGCAGGTTGGTCAGTTCCTGATCAGCACTGACTCATCAGTGCGTGCACAGTCCCCTGATCAGCGCCTGTCAGTCACTGATCCACTGCCTGATAACACGTGATCAGTGCCCAACAGCCACGTCATCAGTGCATGCGCAGTCACGTGATCAGTGCATGATAGCCACGTGATTCAGGTCTGTGCACTAGTCCCATGATCAGGCGGCCTGTCAGTTCAATTCATTTGCTAGATAAACACGTGATCAGTGCATATGAGCCTTGATCCTCCCGATCAGCCACCGTCATCAGTGCATGCGCAAGTCACGTGATCAGTGCTTGATAGCCAGTGATCAGCTGCTGTGCATCAGTCCCATGGATCAGCGCCTGTTAGTCACTGGATCATTGCTGATAAACACGTGATTCAGTGCATGATGAGCCATGTGATCAGTGCCCGATCGCCAGTCATCAGTGCATGTGCAGTCACGTCATCAGTTCATGATAGCCACGTGATCGTGCATGCTCAGTCACGTGATCTGTACTTGATCAAGCCACGTGATCAGTGCCTGCAGAG
>NW_020192117.1:0-2740 GCF_002263795.3 Bos taurus | reverse complement strand
GCAGATGAGCAGGCAGGTGATCTGCGCTAGTCACCGTGTCCGAGTAGTCAGGCAGATGAGCAGGCAGGTGTGGCGGGGCTCAGCTGGCGAGTATCAGGCAGATGAGCAGGCAGGGTGCTGCGTGGCTCAGCTGGCGAGGATCAGGAAGATGAGCAGGCAGGTGTCGCGTGAGCGCTAGGTGGCGAGGATCAGGATGCGCGGGCAGGTGTGCGCGAGGCTATCGCAGTGAGCAGGCAGGATGTCGCGCGGGCAGGTGTCGCGGCTCAGCTTGCGAGTATCAGGCAGATGAGCAGGCAGGTGTCGCGCGGCTCTGCTGGCGAGTATCAGGCAGATGAGCAGGCAGGTGTCGCGGGGCTCAGCTGGGGAGTAACAAGCAGATGAGCAGGCAGGTGTCGCGCAGCTCACCTGTCGAGTATCAGGCAGATGAACAGGCAGGTGTGACGGGGCTCAGCTGGCGAGTATCAGGCAGATGAGCAGGCAGGTGCCGCGTGGCGCAGCTGGCGAGGATCAGGAAGATGAGCAGGCAGGTGTCGCGCGGCTCCGCTGGCGAGTATCAGGCAGATGAGCGGGCAGGTGTCGCGCGGCTCAGCTGGCGAGTATCAGGCAGATGAGCGGGCAGGATTTGCGTGGCTCAGCTTGAGAGTATCATGCAGATGAGCGGGCAGGTGTCGCGGGGCTCAGCTGGCGAGTAACAGGCAGATGAGCGGGCAGGTGTCGCGCGGCTCAGCTGGCGAGTACCAGGCAGATGAGCGGGAAGGATTCGCGTGGCTCAGCTTGAGAGTATCAGGCAGATGAGCAGGCAGGTGTCGCGGGGCTGACCTGGCGACTATCAGGCAGATGAGTGGGCAGGTGTCGCGCGGCTCACCTGGCGAGTATCAGGCAGATGAGCAGGCAGGTGTCTCGCCGCTCCGGTGGCGAGTATGAGGCAGATGAGCAGGCAGGTGTCGCGCGGCTCCGTTGGCGAGTATCAGGCAGATGAGCAGGCAGGTGTCAAGTGGCTCAGCTGGCGAGTATCAGGCAGATGAGCAGGCAGGTGTCGCAGGGCTCACCTGGCGAGTATCAGGCAGATGAGCAGGCAGGTGTCTCGCCGCTCCGGTGGCGAGTACCAGGCAGATGAGCAGGCAGGTGTCGCGCGGCTCCGTTGGCGAGTATCAGGCAGATGAGCAGGCAGGTGTCGAGTGGCTCAGCTGGCGAGTATCAGGCAGATGAGCAGGCAGGTGTCGCAGGGCTCACCTGGCGAGTATCAGGCAGATGAGCAGGCAGGTGTCTCGCCGCTCCGGTGGCGAGTATCAGGCAGATGAGCAGGCAGGTGTCGAGTGGCTCAGCTGGCGAGTATCAGGCAGATGAACAGGCAGGTGTCGCGCGGCTCAGCTGGCGAGTATCAAGCAAATGCGCAGGCAGGGGTTGCGGGGCTCAGCTGGCGATTATCAGGCAGATGAGCGGGCAGGTGTCGCGAGGCACAGCTGGCGAGTATCAGGCAGATGAGCAGGCAGGTGTCGCGCGGCTCAGCTGGCGAGTATCACGCAAATGAGCGGGCAGGGGTTGCGGGGCTCAGCTGGCGATTATCAGGCAGATGAGCAGGCAGGTGTCGCGGGGTTCAGCTGGAGAGTAACAAGCAGATGAGCAGGCAGGTGTCACGCAGCTCACCTGTCGAGTATCAGGCAGATAAGCAGGCAGGTGTGGCAGGGCTCAGCTGGCGAGTATCAGGCAGATGAGCAGGCAGGTGTCGCGTGGCTCAGCTGGCGAGGATCAGGAAGATGAGCGGGCAGGTGTCGCGCGGCTCAGCTGGGGAGTATCAGGCTGATAAGCGGGCAGGTGTCGCGCGGCTCAGCTGGCGAGTATCAGGCAGATGAGCAGGCAGGTGTCGCACGGCTCAGATGGCGAGTATCAGGCACATGAGCAGGCAGGTGTCGAGTGGCTCCAGCTGGCGAGTATCAGACAGATGAGCAGGCAGGTGTACGCTGCAGGTTCCCGGCGGTGAGTATGAGCAAATGAGCAGGCAGGTGTCGCGCGGCTCTGGTGGCGAGTATCAGGCAGAGTAGCAGGCAGGTGTCGCGCAGCTCAGCTGGCGAGTATCAGGCAGATGAGCAGGCAGGTGTCGCGTGGCTCAGCTGGCGAGGATCAGGAAGATGAGCGGGCAGGTGTCGCGCGGCTCAGCTGGCGAGTATCAGGCAGATGAGCAGGCAGGTATTGCGGGGCTGAGCTGGCGAGTATCAGGCAGATGAGCCGGCAGGTGTCGCGCGGCTCAGCTGGCGAGTATCAGACAGATGAGCGGGCAGGATTCGCGTGGCTCAGCTTGAGAGTTTCAGGCAGATGAGCGGGCAGGTGTCGCGGGGCTCAGCTGCCTAGTAACAGGCAGATGAGCGGGCAGGTTTCGCGCGGCTCAGCTGGCGAGTATCAGGCAGATGAGCAGGCAGGTGTCGCACGGCTCAGATGGCGAGTATCAGGCACATGAGCAGGCAGGTGTCGAGTGGCTCAGCTGGCGAGTATCAGACAGATGAGCAGGCAGGTGTCGCGCGGTTCCGGCGGTGAGTATCAGGCACATGAGCAGGCAGGTGTCGCGCGGCTCTGGTGGCGAGTATCAGGCAGAGTAGCAGGCAGGTGTCGCGCAGCTCAGCTGGCGAGTATCAGGCAGATGAGCAGGCAGGTGTCACGCCGCGCCGATGGCGAGTATCAGGCAGATGAGCAGGCAGGTGTCACGCGGCTCAGATGGCGAGTATCAGGCACATGAGCAGGCAGG
>NW_020192116.1:0-11967 GCF_002263795.3 Bos taurus | reverse complement strand
TTCTGACTATGGACAAGAAGGGTGGAGAGTGCCCCCCCTGATGCGTTAGCAAGGGAGTATATACTTTTTAAATTAGTTTCTACATAAATCAAAAGAATGTCTCAAGTTTGAAAGGTTTACCAGACCCACTCCCACAATTAGCATTTTAGGATAACAGGATTAGAATTTAACAGAAAGATCCTACCAGACCCATTCCCATAATATACATTCTAAGATATCAGGATTAATCAGAAGGTTTTCAGGAAGGAGAAACTGTCCTCAAGCAGGATACATTGTTGATATATCCCTAGTACAGAGTTTAAGTGGCTCAGATGGGAAAGCATCTGCCTACAATGTGGGAGACCCGGGCTGGATCCCTGGCTTGGGAAGATCCCCTGGAGAAGGAAACAGCAACCCACTCCAGTACTCTTGCCTGGAAAATCCCATGGACAAAGGAGCCTGGTAGGCTACAGTCCATGGGGTTGCAGAGTCAGGCATGACCGAGCAACTTTACTTTCTTTCACAGAGTTTAAACTGAGTTGTGTAATCGTCAGTTCTGGGCCTAAAGAAAGAAAGAAACAAAAACAAAAACAAATGTTTTAAGTGACTAAGACTAAGGAATGTAGAGAAGAAAAAAAAAAGATGTTTGTCCTTTCCTCCTCCTTGAGAACTCCAGACCCTCTCTCCTTGGCTTCCCTGGGCTTCTTATCAACCTGCTTACGAATTGACTCTCTCACTTTGAGCACCTCTTCAGCCTGTGAACTCCATGAGAACATCAGGCCAGAAAGATAAAAGACCTTGAGTAAATGTTATGATGACTGAAGAGCTGTACAGATAAAATGACTAAACAGAGTCCATGTGAAGGTTACATTCACTGAAGATTAGCTTTTTCTTCCTCCTCCCTCCCTCTTTCCAGAACAGAAGTTCAAGGGACCTTATATCACCCTCACCTCATAAGGAACTCCAGTGGTCTGGGTGAGTTTTATCTTTTCTCTATTTGTACACTGGAAGACATTTCATGACTGTACCCTCAAAACTGAGAAAATTACTACTTGAGGGGCAGGGACCCTCCATGTGTCTAAGTCAAAAGAGAACAATATGTGAACACAGAATATTGATGACTTGGTCCCCTGGGCAGCTGGAAGAGGGAGACAAAGGCAGAGGGGTGTTGTTTCCACCTCCCTCCTCCCAACATGACACATTTGTCCCTCTTTTTACTTAATCAATCCGATCCTGATTATCTGGAGATTGACATGTCTGCTGTCAGATGGTGTGGTCTTAGGTTACAGCATTACAGGCCACCAGACATCAGTTCTGAGCTGTTTGCAAGACCTAGGACAAGTCTTCAGCGTCTTAGATCTGCTGTTTTATCCCTAAGCATTGACAGCGGTACTACCTATGTGAGGGTCCAGAGGCAGAGGCATCGGCACTTGGGATTGGTCACTGGGAAAGGCTGCAGCCCTGTGAAGGGCCCCTAAACCCCACCTGGAACACGAGTGGTACGTGGAATATCTGGATGAAGCAGTGAAGATGTCAGCAAGAGACACTCAGTTGGTGCCAGGACAGCATGAATTAGAGCACTGGGCTTTTCTCCACTCACTTCCAGAGGGTCAGGCCCTATTGCCACTGGCCACATACCCTGAGTGATAACCATCCTGGGAACTCCAAGTCACAGCCTGATGGCTGGGCCTCCAGAGGGCTGAAGGATGTGTCAGGACGGTTTGCCCACAGATGCTGGGCACTCCAGGGCTCTGACAGGGGCTGGTGAGGCTGGCATGGCAGGGCCCACAGCACAGAGTATTGGGGTGCCTGGTTGGAGCTGCCATCATCTAGGGCCATAGCACCATGAAGGCCCCTGGTAATTTCTGAGCTCAGAAGCTAAAGCAAGGTTGAGCCTGATTAGTACTTGGTTGCAAGACCAGCTGGAAAGACCAGGTGCTGTGGACTTTCCCGCTTGTCTCTTCTTTCATCTCTCTCACCCTTGTCCACTGCCCCCTCTGCTGGCACAGATGGGCTCTCCTTTGGCCATTGGGAGTGCACCTATTGTTGAGTCTTGGCCTGGGTGGGTGCTGTGGGTTCTGACAATGGGCAGCACAGTTGTGCTGGCGTCCTCTGTGCTTGCGGCTCTGGGTTGGTGGGCAGGTTGAGTGCCTACAGGAAGGCAGTACTTTATGCCATGGAACTGTCTGCATAAAATGGTTCTAATGGTGACATTGGACCTCTGTGTATTTTCCACATTAAAAAAAACTGTGCATGCTCTGTGTGTGTGTGTGCGTTGTTTAAAGACTTAGGAAAATTCTGAAGTCAAACAAAAAATTGGATCACATGATAAAATATGAATAAGCTTCAAAAACATGACACTGTGTAAGAAACTGGACCTAAATGGCCACAGTTGTACAAACCCATGTGCTTGAAATACATGGAATAGGCAATTCCATAAGGATGAAAGAGTGAGGAATGTGGAATTTAAAGTGACTGATTAAGGAACACTAGGTGTCTTTGTAGGGAGATAAAATATAAAATATTCTGGATCAGATAGTGATGATGGCTACACAACTATATAAATAGGCAATCACTAAAATACAGTGCTCAAAGGAGAATTTTTTGGTATATGATATATATCTCAACTTAAAATGATTAATTTGATTTTTTTTTCAAAAATAACAAAACCCACATATTATCCTCAGTGCTTTATGTGGTTCTCACTCTAAGCTCTGTAGACATAAACAAAGGTGCCTGTGTCTGTGTGTGCGTGCTCAGTCATGTTTGACTCGTGACCCCATGGCCTGCAGAAGGCCATGCTCCTCTGTTCATGGAATTTTCCAGGCAAGAATACTGAGTGGGTGCCGTTTCCTACTCCAGGACATTTTCCTGATCCTTCACTGTTTCTTCAGAATTTGTCTCCAGAGCAAGAGTCAGCCAGCACCACTCACCTAGGCTGAGACTCAGGGCACACACAGGAGTGGGGACGCACTCTGGTGGGAAAGAGGGAAGTGTGTCCTGCTCAGAGCGTGTAATGTGGGAAGCCAGAGACAGGCTGGCAGGAAGAGGGCCACCAGTGAGATTAGAGAGATTTGGCTTCCCCATTTGTACTAAATTGAAAGGAAGAAAAATAAGGAAGGTGACAGTCACTGACCACACTGAATCCTGCCCATGCTGCAGGCTGGGGTCTGGTTTTCCAGGTCGGTTGCTGCAGGGCAGGGCCTCGTGGCTAGAAGGAGAGGTTCCCAACTTCCAGTGTGTTAAGAAAGTTCTTCACTTCAACATCCTTCTCTGGTCGTCTTCAATTGGATACTCTGTGGATAAACTTGAAACAGTGTTTCTTAAATTAACTGCAAACAAAGGTAATAATTACGTTATTGTTGAGTAACAATGATAATGGTGATTCATTATAATTAATTTCAAGATTTCTCATTGAATACCTACATTACATACAGATGGTACAAAAATCCCAACAACCTGTCCATCTGGTCGACCTCGCCACAGCGGCCACCAATCTGTCGGCTTTGTGATCCTCACACAGACGTATCCGCGTCTCACACCCACGAAACACAGCGCCTCCACACGGACACCATCCTTTCTACTTCCGAGCCCGAGGAGAACAGAAGGGACTCTGGCGCCCCTCGAATAGATGCAGCCGGACCCGCAGGAAATCCGTCTGCTGAGTCCTGAGCACGTCACCGGGAACCGTGGCCGCCTGGAGCACTCGCCGGAAGGCAGCGGACGACCGTTCCCCAAGCAAGGAAGCGCTTCCGGCGCCACTTCGGGGAGGAACGGGCGGCCCGTGGTCCCTTCCGGTGCCTCCTGTTCTGGACACCAGGGCCGGCCGTCTCGGGAGACACACGTTTGTGAATCGGACTATCGGGGTCCATGGGGAGGTGGAAGACTGGACATGTCTGCGTGCGTCCGTGTGGTCCGCACTCCGGGCGAGTGGGAACATGGAGAAGGTGTAACCCCGCGACGCCGGCGCCGTGACCTTTCCTGCTCGCTGCTCAGCTGCCCCAGCGGTGCCCGCGGCAGAAGGGGCCTCGCGGCGCTTGGTCCACCCGGCCGGGCAGCGACACCGACCGCCCCGCCCGCCAGCGCGGACCTGCAGCTCGAATCTCCGACAGCAGGCTCTTCCCGGTCTCATGGCACCGGGAGCGTTGCCGCTGTCACCCCCGGCCTCTGGAGCTCTGCCCCGGGCTCGGCGGCCGAACCTTCGCGGGAGTCGCCAACGTTCCCCGGAAGGGACCGGCTCACGGCGTCCTTTGGGTGGCTCCCGACGGGCGGCGCACACGGCCCCCGGCGGACCCGAACGCCGGGGGCCCCTGACGCCCCGCTTGTCCGGGCGTCCGCCTGGGAGCCGGCTCCCGGCCCGGCAGGCGCGGAGACCCAGACACACAGACGGGAGGGCGGGAGCTGGGAAGACCTCCCCGGGCAGCTGCGGGAGAAGGCGCGCTCCTCAGCGATTCCCCAGGCTCGGACCCAGGCGGCCCAGAGGGCAGGTCCCTGCTCCCAGGCGGACTTAGGAATTTAGTGAAACTTAGATTGTGTGGACTGTAAAACTGAAACCATGAAAGGACTGGGTAAAACATATATGAATGATTTTATTCTGTGGAGTAGAAAGATTGGAATCATGATACAACATTAAAAAAAAAAACAACAGTCTCTTCAGAAGCCATCAAATAAATGAATGATAAACAGTCATAAATCCACATTTCATATTCTACACGGAAGGTCCAATGATAACAACTCAGCGTGGGAGGAATATTTGTGCAAATACTTGTGTACTAAGATTATGATATTAGTATCACTCAGTATAAAACAGAACATTCAGGAAACAGCCATTAAGAGGATCTGGGAAGGAAATTTGTATCGTACTGACCTGGAAAGATCTGTATAATGAATTGGATAAAAGTAGCCAAGTTATAGGATTTCCACTGGTGCTAAAAGAAAAATATACATTTGTACATTTATCTTTTATCCTGAACTAAGATGGAAAGGCAATGAATTAGAACAGCTAAAGCAGTTTTATAAAAAGAATACAAGCTTTCCCATAGCTTGGCACCTGGTGCCAGAAAGAAGTGTCTTCAGAAATCAAAAGGAACCACACCGCCTGCTTTTCTGCCCCCTCCTCTCCTGTAACCTCCAGGCAGGCAGCTGGCATCCTAGCCCTTAAAGTCACTGCTCCACTCAGACAGACGCAGATCCAAGGAGGGGTTGGTATGACCTTGGCTGTGCAGACTTGGGCTCCTCAGCCTCTTGCCTCATCCTGGGAGCCCCCAGCCAGTCAGTCATCACCCCAGACTTCCCACCAGAGGCTACTGGCCCCACTCTGCAGGGGGCAGCCCTTGTCTCTATGAGCTCTGAGCTCTTTTCCCAAAGGAAGGATTTTCCCTTTGCACCGCAGGTATGAAGCAAGGGGATAACTGACTTTTTGCACCTGGACCCATCGTACACTTTGTCCTCACATCTGGCCCCTATTATCCCCATGAGGGTAAAAGAAGACCATTGCCTTTATATAGGAGGTGTGAGTCAATGGGACTCCTGAGCTTTTACATCTGGACCTTTCATGCACATTTGGTATGCACTCAGCTCCTGAAGACACAAGACAGAGACAGGGTTAGGCCTCTTAGTGTGGTGTGGCCATTGATTTCATGAAATATCCAGGGTCTCTAAGCAACACCAGGGTGGTAAGAATAAAGAAGCAGCATGCAATCATTCAAGCCACACACACAGACACACACACAGGAGAGGCTATAGAATCCACCTGATCCTAAGGGAAAATGCAACTCTGGAATCAACCATGTCAATGTGTCTTGCAGAAGTAAGATCATCTAAATGACTTGATTCTTTAATAAATTTTCAATTATCAATAAATATTTGTTGTCCTTGTGTTTATTCTGAGATTACTGAGAGTAACGTGACCAGTTTTACATTTACTTTAAAAATATTTATTTCATGGGGCAAAATTTAATAAAACTTTACCTTTCTTCAAGCAAAACTCCATCATACAGTATTTAAAAAAATACTACTTTCCAGAGCGAGAGCTGGCAAGTTTTTCTAAAGAGCAGATAGTAAATATTTTAGACTGTCATATGACCTCTGCTGCATCTACTCAATTCTGTTATTGCAGCAGGAAAGCAGTCTTAGATATCTTTATAGACACTGAAATTTGGCAGTCATATAATTCATAGGTCTCAGAAAACTTTATAACATTTTAAATAATAAAAACCATTCTCAGCTTGTAGGTCCAACCAGCACAGGTTGTGGTAGAATTTGACCCAGGGGATGCAGGATGCTATGGCCTGATCTATAAAACCACAGTGGAACTGTGAGAGGAAGCATGCTGACTGAAACTGCCCACCCTGGCCAGGAACCACAGTAACCATTTGCATGAGTTGTTTTATGACAGGAGGTCCTGGTAAGGAACACGGAACTAATAAGCCACCACCAACCAAAAGAGTTCAGGAAAGGTCAAAAAGACACCACATGTCCGCACCTCCCAGAATCCTTCTCTCTGACATCCATCTTGGCTGAACAAGGTGTGCACCAGCAGGAAGGACTCTGAGTCAGAATGACTGGCTAAAGACAACCAAAACTAATCCCATCACCATAAAACCACTGTGAGCAGTGGCAGAGCTGTTCTGGGTTCCCTTACCCTACTGCTCTCCATGCAGGTGCCCTTTCCCAATAAAATCTCTGGCTTTGTCAGACATGTGTCTCCTCAGACAATTCACTTCTGAGTGTTCGACAGGAGCCCAGTTTCGGGCCCTGGAAGGGGTCTCCCTTCCTGCAACAGTACCACCTGATGTGGAACACCCACTTTGTTTTCAGGAATCAGTGACCTGTAAGGATGTGGTTGTGAGCTTCATCCAAAAAGACCAGCCCTGTCTTGTGATGCTGGAGACATCAGTCATCTGTGGGTGAGACTGTCACTATTTAATAGAGAATCACCCAGAACAGCTTGGCCGGAGTCAACTCTCATCCCCCCTGCCTCTTCTAAGGCTCACATTTACCTGAAGGACATTTTCTATTAATAAATTCTATTTTAAACTAGCCCTGAAAGAGAAGACACTTTTCAGACAAGCACAAATGAATAAATAAATTATAAAACTTATTACCATGTTCTCAAGCAGTTTAATATTTCACTATATGGGTTTTTTTCTCTATAAACTAGTAGGTTCCATAAGGGTGAAGGACATCTAAGAAATTACATAGACAAGATCAGACCCCTGGGAAGTCCTAGATATCTGTCTCCTTGAACTGAGAGGTTAGGGCAAAACTTAGCAACTTCCCAAATTTTAGCTTAATACTGAAAATGGATTTTAGTGATATTTCCAATTAAAGTTTTCAATGCATCAGTTTAGCAGGGGACCTACCAGAGTGAAATTCATCTTTCTTGTGATAATCCAGTTACTCCACACACAAGATGCCTGTGCCTTGAGGCTGTGCAGTTAGAAACTGCCCATATTATCAGGGAAAGAGCACACATTTCAAAGCAAACTTGTGTTTAGGGGAGAGTGGGGCGGGGGATGATGCGGGGGAAGGAACAAGTCCATCTCCCTGGAAGGTAGAGGGATCAGCTCCTGATTCACTGAGTCGGGAGCATTGTTTTCCACATAGGTTTTCAGAGACGCAGCTGGTGAGGACAGCGATTGGAGCTGAGCTTGGCTGTCCTTCCACAGAAAGGAGAGCTGAAAATACCAGACTACTGCATGTTGGAGCAGCCTGACAAGGCCACTGCACAGAAACCCCCCTCAAAGCCCAACGTGCCAGTCAATGTTGTGGAAAAAAAAAAGTCCCCACAAAATTACAGCCAGGAGAAGTGTGCATCTATCTCCCATTTAGATGCAGAGGGAGGCAGCCCAGGGTTGGTCTGGCAGGGCTGTTCCAGAAAGCTCCACTCCTGTCCTAGGAATACTGTCCTGTCATCCCAGGGGCATTTGCCCCTCCAGGGTGGACATGGAGCAGAATGGAGCTTCCCCTTCTAGGCTGATGTTCCCAGCAGCAAGACAGCAGGAGAAGGAAGAGCCAGGTTCTCTCACCTAGAAAATAGTCAACAAGTTGCACAAATTGTTTTTCCTAAATCCAGGAAGGACAGCTTGTCTCACAAGCATCCCAGCTTCAGAGGATGTTGGGAATGTCTGTAGTCTCGGGCATCCATGTGCTCAGTTCAAAACTGGGTGTGCAATCACCCCAGGAGAGAAGTGACCAGACTCCTAGGAGCCAAATGGGTGTCTCTGCCATGTTCCCTCTACTCACGCCCTTCCCAGAGCTCTTGCTGTATGAGAGTTTGTCCTTCAAATTGCATCCATTCACATTTAAGGAATGGGCTGAAAATCATAAGTTCATGGGTCATTTTCATTAGATTTGCTGGTAGGTCATTGATTGAACTCCATTGCTGATTCACAGAGTGTCTCTGGCCCGGGGCAGCACTGGGGCAGGCAGTGTGGGCGAACAATAATAAGGTACCCAGTGGAGCACCAAGGTGTCAGCAGAGGCTTAACATCACAGGGAAAGGAAAACGGGATACACTTAGGGTCAACCCCCACATAGTGTTGTAGGAAAATAACTACAATTAAGTAATTACTTCCCTGATGGTTCAGATGGTAAAGAGTCTGAGTCTGCCTGCAGTGCAGGAGACCCAGGCTCGATCCCCAGGTGGAGATGTCCTGGAGAGGGGAGTGGCTCCCACTGCAGTATTCTTGCCCGGAGAACCCCGTGGACAGAGGAGCATGGCAGACTATAGTACATAGCATCGCAGTCAGACCTGACTGAAGCGACAGCATGTAGCACACAGATACCTTAACAAGAAGACTAGTGAAGACCAGAGACATCAGAAGAGCCTAGACCTTTGAGCTTCGAGAGTGCTCCATGCCAAGATGTAAATGGAGAGTACATGGAAGGCCACGACTACAGCTCCCCTATGGCTCCTTTTCTGTCTCCCCCATTAGTAGGTCAGAAAAACCAGGGACCCTGAGTGGGCAAGCAGAAGCCTGAGGCAGGACCCACCCTCCCTGTCCAACCTCTTCTTCTGTCTCCAGCCCAGGGGCCCAGACGCCTGTGCCCCACGCCGCACACAGGTGTAAACAGATGTTATCACTTCTCCTAAAGACTGAAGCATACTGGCACAGAACTAGCACCTCCCAAACAGTGACACCCAACTTTAGACTAACGTGGAATTTAGGAAAATACAAATTGATGTTAAAACAGCTTATAACATAGCTTTTATTTTCCACCAATGCTGCATTATACAATTAGTCATCTAAGTAATCTTGTTCTAAACATAGGCTTTTAATTTAGAAATAATGCTGTTTTCTACTTCTTCAAAAATGTACTTTTGCAGCCAATGTTCAATTCCTCCCATGTCTTCTTAACCAAAGCAGACTTTTTTTTTTTGCATCTTCAGAGACCCTGTCAGAGTGTTTCCTGAAGGTTAGGGGAGAGTTTCCCAGGTCACAGTCATCCCTTCTCCTGTTGCCAATCAGCACAGGTGTTTTACCATAAACGCTGGTTCTGAGAGCACTCACTGAGTGACTGGCTCGCATAGACACAGAGCACTTTGTCCCCATCAGCGTCTGTGGCTGGTGCGGCCAACACTTGGAAGCAGCCTGGCGTCCCGGCCCCCACACCGGGTGAGCCACCCTGCTGGCCCCTTCCCTCGCCGCTTCCACCCCCAGGATCCCAGGGCGTTGGGCCCTCAGGGATGCTCTGCACTCCTACCTGACCCTTTACAGATATGGACAAGTCATCCTTGTGCCGGTCCAGGAGGAAGGAGGTTCTGTCACAGCCCCAGGGAGATCCACGGAGGGGGCCCCATCCCCTCAGAGGCTCGGGACTCCTCACGGAGGTGTAGGGGGATCTTGGCAGCTTGAAGAGCCTCAGTGCCTGCCCTCTGGGTTCTCACCCACTGAACAAAGACTGCAAATGCCTCTGGAAGTGGGGTGGCTGCAGGGCAGGTGAGACTCAAGTGGGTCCAGTGTGGAGGGCAGGGGTTTCTAAGTTGCAAAGCACAGGCCAAGTCTTTTCTGAGCTGGAATTATGGACCGCTCAGAACCTGCCCCACCAAATGGAGGGATTGGTTGGCATCCTTGTTGAGGCAGTCTGAGTGTGGGCTGGAAAGGAATCTCCAGGCACAGCATTTCAGAAGGCAGTGGGTTGATTACAAACAAAGAGATAATGTGGGCACTGCCAGCACAGTGGGCTGACCTCCTGTAGACCAGGGAGATTTGGCAGTTTTTGTGGGTTTAATAACCAATTTTTATAGCTCAAGAAAAAAAATTCCTGCTGTAGGGCTGGCATCAGGTGATTGATTAGGGTGCTATGGGCTGTTTACTGGAGTGGGCATCTTTGCCTAATTGGGAGTCAGGAAGCTTATAGTGATGATTGGGGGTTTTGGCAATGGTTACAAAGGGCTGAGTTACCTTCAGAAGTGTCGTTGGTCCTGGGCTCGGCTTCTGTGGCCTTGGGCAGGACTCACCAGTCCTGAGTGTAGGTTTCTCAGAGAGAAATGAGGCGATGGTGGAGGAGGAGAGCTCCCGGTGAGAGCCTGGACCTGGCATCAGTGCCGATGCCGAATGTCCTGCGCTAGTGGCGGATGGCTCAGCACGCCCAAGTAGGGCGGGTTGACTGGCTGTTGTGAACCTATTCTGTGTCCCACAGGATCAGAGCAGCTTCCGCTTATGCCTTGCTCCGTGGGGCCTGATGTTCGAAGACTCTCTGGATTTACATAGAGAACAGGATTGGCGATGATAGACAAAGGAGTTAGACGCGTTCATTGGTGATGGCGTCAGGTTTCAGGGCCTCGCGAGTACCTGCCGCTGATCTCACCGTTGCGTCGACCACCTGCGGAAGTGGCTGTCATTGGACACCTGCTGTCTCACGTGAGACAGTGCTCTCACGTGTCAGGATCCCGGGTTCATTGCGTCCCCATGAGCTAGCGGGGCTCCCTCTACATGCTCGTTTGCCTTTCTGTGCCAAATTAACTGTGTGGGGTACGTTGGCAGAGACAATGAGGCTATCCTCGAGCTGCTGATGATTCAAGCAGCTCTAATGGCCTGCAGAGAACGTTCGATCGATGCCATTGTCTTGATCATGAAAGACTGGACATCAGGAGCTCAGAGACATTCGAAAAGAATAAACATGTTACACCAAGTCCAATGGGTAGATCGATGCATATCATTGGAAAGGATCAAAGATAATCAGCGAAAGTTAGGGTAAATTTCCAGAGTGGGTGTTAGTGAGAGGGTGAATCGAATTGGGGATGGCGAGAGTGTTTTCTGAGTCTGGGAACTGTAGAGGCAAGTGCCGAAGGACCCTGAGTGCCTGAACAAGGTGGATAAGCATGGTTCAGGGAGTTGATTAATAGTGTTGGCAGACTCTTTCTGATTCTTTCTTAGAAGGTCTAATAGTATCTTCTCTTTTCGCTAGCTCAATTTATGTTAAGAACCTAGGGTTGACGGCCACGCAATCTACGTGGAATTCAGCATAGGTTTTGATTGTGATGAATCAAAAGTGAAGAGGCTTCAAGTGCATTTGGAGTAGACGGGGAGTCAAGTGAGGCACTCCGCCTGGTTGTATTGAGTGGGTCCGGGTCTGGGCCTGCGGCACTAGTGGGAGTAACACGGGCAGGCTGTGGAAATGGGACATGAAATAGTCTTCAGCCACTGTGTGATACCCTTAGGTCATTGGCCGTGAATTTCCACCATGTCTGAGGCCACTGTTCTCCTGCCCCTTCAACCGTGGGTCCATGAATCTGGGTCCAAATCTCTCATATTCTTCATCCTCTGTATATTCCTTCCAAATGTTTCTAAACCAAAGATCACCAAACTGCTGCAAGGCAATGTGGCCGCAAACCAGTCCATCCTTTAAGGTAGCCACTAATCGCCGCTGCCCTCAAGTCCAGGAGTGGGCGTATGCTTCGTCCCGCAACCAGCACCGTCCCAGCCGTGAGCCCACCACTCTTGCAGAACTCCTCACCGTTGTCTCCAGCCTCAAGACTGA
>NW_020192115.1:0-25988 GCF_002263795.3 Bos taurus | reverse complement strand
ATTTTGAGGCCGAGGCCTATTTCTGCGTGAACCACCATGGGAGTGGTAGCGATCAAGGCCAAAAACAAGGAAAAAAAGAGCTCCTCAAGCCTTCAAAAGTGTTTTCAGAGGTTAACAGCATGAGAATGTTGAACCACCCGAATATTGTGAAACTACTGGACGTGTTTGACACGAGGAGACTCTGCTTATAGTAATGGAGTACCTCAGCGGGGGAGACTTTTTCAGCCACTTGCGGCCTAGGCCAGATTTTGAGGCCGAGGCCTATTCTGCGTGAACCACCATGGGAGTGGTAGCGATCAAGGCCAAAAACAAGGAAAAAAAAGAGCTCCTCAAGCCTTCAAAAGTGTTTTCAGAGGTTAACAGCATGAGAATGTTGAACCACCCGAATATTGAGAAACTACTGGACGTGTTTGACACAGGAGACTCTGCTTATAGTAATGGAGTACCTCAGCGGGGGAGACTTTTTCAGCCACTGCGGTAGGCCAGATTTTGAGGACCGAGGCCTGTTCTGCGTGAACCACCAGGTGAGTTAGCGATCAAGGCCACAAGGAAAAGAGCTCCTCAAGCCTCAAAAGTGTTTTCAGAGGTTAACAGCATGAGCATGTTGAACCACCCGAATACTGTGAAACTACTGGAAGTGATTGACACTGAGGAGACTCTGCTGATAGTAATGGAGTACTTCAGCGGGGGAGACTTTTTCAGCCACTGGAGGCCAAAGCCAGAATTTGAGGCCCGAGGCCTGTTCTGCGTGAACCACCAGGCGAGTGGAAGCCATCAAGGCCATTAACAAGGCTAAAGAGGGCTTTTCCAGGATCAAGGAATTCTTTTGAGAGGTTAACAGCAGGAGAAGTTTGAACCACCCGGATATTGTGAAACTCCTAGAAGTGATTGACACTGAGGAGACTCTTCTTAGAGGAATGGAGTACCTCAGCGGGGGGGACTTTTTCAGCCACTGGTGAGCAAAGCCAGACTTTGAGGCCCGAGGCCCGTTGGGCCCAAACCACCATGGGAGTGGTAGCGATCAAGGCCAAAAACAAGGGGAAAAAAAGAGCTCCTCAAGCCTTCAAAAGTGTTTTCAGAGGTTAACAGCATGAGAATGTTGAACCACCCGAATATTGTGAAACTATTGGAGGTGATTGACACTGAGGAGACTCTGCTTATAGTAAAGGAGTACCTCAGCGGGGGAGACTTTTTTAGCCACTGGAGTTCTAAGCCAGACTTTGAGGCCCGAGGCCCGTTGGGCCCAAACCACCATGGGAGTGGTAGCGATCGAGGCCAAAAACAAGGAAAAAAAAGAGCTCCTCAAGCCGTCAAAAGTGTTTTCAGAGGTTAACAGCATGAGAATGTTGAACCACCCGAATATTGTGAAACTACTGGACGTGTTTGACACAAGGAGACTCTGCTTATAGTAATGGAGTACCTCAGCGGGGGAGACTTTTCAGCCACTTGCGTCCTAGGCCAGATTTTGAGGACCGAGGCCTTTTCTGCGTTAACCACCATGGGAGTGGTAGCGATCAAGGCCAAAAACAAGGAAAAAAAAGAGCTCCTCAAGCCTTCAAAAGTGTTTTCAGAGGTTAACAGCATGAGAATGTTGAACCACCCGAATATTGTGAAACTACTGGACGTGTTTGACACGAGGAGACTCTGCTTATAGTAATGGAGTACCTCAGCGGGGGAGACTTTTTCAGCCACTTGCGGCCTAGGCCAGATTTTGAGGACCGAGGCCTATTCTGCGTGAACCACCAGGGGAGTGGTAGCCATCAAGGCCATTAACAAGACAAAAGAGAGCTTCTCCAGGATCAGGGAACTCTTTTGAGAGGTTAACAGCATGAGATTGTTGAACCACCCAATATGGTGAAACTACTGGAAGTGATTGACACTGAGTAGACTCTGCTTATAGTAATGGAATACCTCAGCGGGGGAGGTATTTTTCAGACACTGGAGGCCAAAGCCATACTCTGAGGCCCCAGGCCTGTTTTGCCCGAACCACCCCGGGAGTGATAGCCAGCAAGCCCATTAACAAAACAAAAATCGAGCCCATTAACAAAACAAAAGAGAGCTTCTCCAGGATCAAGGAACTCTTTTGAGACGTTAACACCATGAGAATGTTGAAACACCCCCAATATTGTGAAACGACTGGAAGTGACTGACAGACTGGAGACTCTGCTTACAGTAATGGAGTACCTTAGAGGGGGAGACTTTTTCAGCCACTGACGGCCAAAGCCAGATTTTGAGGACCCAGGCCTGTTCTGCCCGAACCACCAGGTGAGACTTAGCCATCAAGGCCGTTACCAAGACAAAACAGAGCATCTTCAGCCTCCAAAACTCTTTTCAGAGGTTAACAGCATGAGCATGTTGAACCACCCGAATACTGTGAAACTACTGGAAGTGATTGACACTGAGGAGACTCTGCTGATAGTAATGGAGTACTTCAGCGGGGGAGACTTTTTCAGCCACTGGAGGCCAAAGCCAGAAATTTGAGGCCGAGGCCTGTTCTGCCTGAACCACCAGGCGAGTGGAAGCCATCAAGGCCATTAACGGAAGGCTAAAGAGGGCTTTTCCAGGATCAAGGAATTCTTTTGAGAGGTTTACAGCAGGAGAAGTTTGAACCACCCGGATATTGTGAAACTCCTAGAAGTGATTGACACTGAGGAAGACTCTTCTTAGAGGAATGGAGTACCTCAGCGGGGGGGACTTTTTCAGCCACTGGTGAGCAAAGCCAGACTTTGAGGCCCGAGGCCCGTTGGCCCAAACCACCAGGGAGTGGTAGCGATCAAGGCCAAAAACAAGGGGAAAAAAAGAGCTCCTCAAGCCTTCAAAAGTGTTTTCAGAGGTTAACAGCATGAGAATGTTGAACCACCCGAATATTGTGAAACTATTGGAGGTGATTGACACTGAGGAGACTCTGCTTATAGTAAAGGAGTACTCAGCAGGGGAGACTTTTTTTAGCCACTGGAGTTCTAAGCCAGACTTTGAGGCCCGAGGCCCGTTGGGCCCAAACCACCATGGGAGTGGTAGCGATCGAGGCCAAAAACAAGGGAAAAAAAAGAGCTCGTCAAGCCTTCAAAAGTGTTTTCAGAGGTTAACAGCATGAGAATGTTGAACCACCCGAATATTGTGAAACTACTGGACGTGTTTGACACAAGGAGACTCTGCTTATAGTAATGGAGTACCTCAGCGGGGGAGACTTTCTCAGCCACTTGTGGCCTAGGCCAGATTTTGAGGACCGAGGCCTATTCTGCGTGAACCACCATGGGAGTGGTAGCGATCAAGGCCAAAAACAAGGAAAAAAAAGAGCTCCTCAAGCCTTCAAAAGTGTTTTCAGAGGTTAACAGCATGAGCATGTTGAACCACCCGAATACTGTGAAACTACTGGAAGTGATTGACACTGAGGAGACTCTGCTGATAGTAATGGAGTACTTCAGCGGGGGAGATTTTCAGCCACTGGAGGCCAAAGCCAGAATTTGAGGCCCGAGGCCTGTTCTGCGTGAACCACCAGGCGAGTGGAAGCCATCAAGGCCATTAACAAGGCTAAAGAGGGCTTTTCCAGGATCAAGGAATTCTTTTGAGAGGTTAACAGCAGGAGAAGTTTGAACCACCCGGATATTGTGAAACTCCTAGAAGTGATTGACACTGAGGAGACTCTTCTTAGAGGAATGGAGTACCTCAGCGGGGGGACTTTTTCAGCCACTGGTGAGCAAAGCCAGACTTTGAGGCCCGAGGCCCGTTGGGCCCAAACCACCATGGGAGTGGTAGCGATCAAGGCCAAAAACAAGGGGAAAAAAAGAGCTCCTCAAGCCTTCAAAAGTGTTTTCAGAGGTTAACAGCATGAGAATGTTGAACCACCCGAATATTGTGAAACTATTGGAGGTGATTGACACTGAGGAGACTCTGCTTATAGTAAAGGAGTACCTCAGCGGGGGAGACTTTTTTAGCCACTGGAGTTCTAAGCCAGACTTTGAGGCCCGAGGCCCGTTGGGCCCAAACCACCATGGGAGTGGTAGCGATCGAGGCCAAAACAAGGAAAAAAAAAGAGCTCCTCAAGCCTTCAAAAGTGTTTTTCAGAGGTTAACAGCATGAGAATGTTGAACCACCCGAATCATTGTGAAACTACTGGACGTGTTTGACCGAGGAGACTCTGCTTATAGTAATGGAGTTACTTCAGCGGGGGAGACTTTTTCAGCCACTTGCGGCCCTAGGCCAGATTTTGAGGACCGAGGCCTATTCTGCGTGAACCACCATGGGAGTGGTAGCGATCAAGGCCAAAAACAAGGAAAAAAAAGAGCTCCTCAAGCCTTCAAAAGTGTTTTCAGAGGTTAACAGCATGAGAATGTTGAACCACCGAATATTGTGAAACTACTGGACGTGTTTGACACGAGGAGACCTGCTTATAGTAATGGAGTACTTCAGCGGGGGAGACTCTTTTCAGCCACTTGCGGCCTAGGCCAGATTTTGAGGACCGAGGCCTATTCTGCGTGAACCACCAGGGAGTGGTAGCCATCAAGGCCATTAACAAGACACAAGAGAGCTTCTCCAGGATCAGGGAACCTCTTTGAGAGGTTAACAGCATGAGAATGTTGACCACCCGAATACTGTGAAACTTACTGGAAGTGATTGACACTGAGGAGACTCTGCTGATAGTAATGGAGTACTTCAGCGGGGGGAGACTTTTTCAGCCACTGGAGGCCAAAGCCAGAATTTGAGGCCCGAGGCCTGTTCTGCGTGAACCACCAGGCGAGTGGAAGCCATCAAGGCCATTAACAAGGCTAAAGAGGGCTTTTCCAGGATCAAGGAATTCTTTTGAGAGGTTAACAGCAGGAGAAGTTTGAACCACCCGGATATTTGTGAAACTCCTAGAAGTGATTGACACTGACGAGACTCTTCTTAGAGGAATGGAAGTACCTCAGCGGGGGGGACTTTTTCAGCCACTGTGAGCAAAAGCCAGACTTTGAGGCCCTAGGCTCATTGGGCCCAAACTACCCAGGGGATTATAGCCATCAAGGCCATTAACACAGACATAACAGAGCATCTCAGCTCCAATAACTCTTTCCAGAGGTTAAGAGGATGAGAAGGTTGAATCAAGCACCCGAA
The DNA here is from genome assembly GCF_002263795.3 of Bos taurus. NCBI lineage: Eukaryota > Metazoa > Chordata > Mammalia > Artiodactyla > Bovidae > Bos > Bos taurus. The sequence continues at coordinate 20,897 of NW_020192115.1, read as the reverse complement.
TATTCGGAAACTACTGGAAGTGATTGACACTGAGGAGACTCTGCTTGTAATAATGGAGTACCTCAGCGAGGGATACTTTTTTCAGCCACTTGCAGCCTAGGCCAGAGATTTTGAGGACTGAGGCCCAGTGGGCCCAAACCACCATGGGAGTGGTAGCCATCAAGGCCAAAACAAGAAAAAAAAAGAGCTTCTCCAGCCTTCAAAACTGTTTTCAGAGGTTAACAGCATGAGAATGTTGAACCACCCGAATATTGTGAAAACTACTGGAAGTGACTGAGAGTGAGGAGACTCTGATTATAGTAATGGAGTACCTCAGTGGGAGAGACTTGTTCACCCACTTGGAAGGCCTAAGGCCCGATCCGCCCATACCACCAGGTGAGTGGTAGCAATCAAGGCCATTAAAAAGACAAAAAAGACATCTCCATCATCCAATAACTGTTTTTAGAGTTTAAAAGCAAGAGAATGTTGAACCACTCGAATATTTGTGAAACTACTGGAAGTGATTGACACGGAGGAGACTCTATTATACTAATGGAGTAACCTCAGCAGGGGAGATTTGTTCATCCATTTTGAGGCCAAAGGCAGAGGCAGAGGCCCAAGGCCCATTCTGCCCCTACCACCAGGGAAGTGGAGGCCATCAAGGCCATTAACAAGACAAAGCAGAGGATCTCCAGCTTCCAAAACTGTTTTGAGAGGTTAACACAATGAGAATGTTGAATCACCCAAATATTGTGAAACTACTGGAAGTGATTTACTCTGAGGAGACTCTGCTTATACTAATGGAGTACCTCAGTGGGGGAGACGTTTTCAGCCACTGGAGGCCAAAGCCAGATTTGAGGGGGGAGGCCTGTTGTGCCAAAACACCAGGGGAGTGGTAGCGCTCAAGGCCAGTAACAAAACAAAAGAGTGCTTCTCTAGGATCAAGGAATTCTTTTGTAGTGGTTAACAGCATGAGAATCTCGAACCACCTGAATATTGTGAAACTATTGGAAGTGATTAACACTGAGGAGACTCTGCTTATAGTAATGGATACCTCAGCGGGGGAGACTTTTTCAGCCACTGGAGTCCAAAGCCAGACTGTGAGGCCCGAGGCCTGTTATGCCCCAACCACCAGGGGAGTGGTAGCCATCAAGCCATTAACAAGACAAAAGAGTGCTTCACCATGATCAAGGAATTCTTTTACTTTAACTTTTATTTTATTTTTTAAACTTTACAATATTGTATTAGTTTTTCCAATTATTGAAATGATTCCACCACAGGTATACATGTGTTTCCCATCCTGAACCCTCCTCCCTCCTCCCTCTCCATACCATCCCTCTGGGTTGTCCCAGTGCACCAGCCCCAAGCATCCAGTATCGTGCATCGAACCTGGACTGGCAACTCGTTTCATACATGATATTATACATGTTTAAATGCCATAAGTGGTTAACAGCATGAGAATCTTGAACCACCCGAGTATTGTGAAACTATTGGAGGTGATTGACACTGAGGAGAACTCTGCTTATAGTAAAGGAGTACCTCAGCGGGGGAGACTTTTTAGCCACTGGAGTTCTAAGCCAGACTTTGAGGCCGAGGCCCGTTGGGCCCAAACCACCATGGGAGTGGTAGCGATCGAGGCCAAAAACAAGGAAAAAAAAAGAGCTCCTCAAGCCTTCAAAAGTGTTTTCAGAGGTTAACAGCATGAGAATGTTGAACCACCCGAATATTGTGAAACTACTGGACGTGTTTGACACGAGGAGACTCTGCTTATAGTAATGGAGTACCTCAGCGGGGGAGACTTTTTCAGCCACTGGAGTCCAAAGCCAGACTGTGAGCCCGAGGCCTGTTATGCCCCAACCACCAGGGGAGTGGTAGCCATCAAGGCCATTAACAAGACAAAAGAGTGCTTCACCATGATCAAGGAATTCTTTTACTTTTACTTTTATTTATTTTTTAAACTTTACAATATTGTATTAGTTTTCCAATTATTGAAATGATTCCACCACAGGTATACATGTGTTTCCCATCCTGAACCCTCCTCCCTCCTCCCTCTCCATACCATCCCTCTGGGTTGTCCCAGTGCACCAGCCCCAAGCATCCAGTATCGTGCATCGAACCTGGACTGGCAACTCGTTTCATACATGATATTATACATGTTTAAATGCCATAAGTGGTTAACAGCATGAGAATCTTGAACCACCCGAGTATTGTGAAACTATTGGAGGTGATTGACACTGAGGAGACTCTGCTTATAGTAAAGGAGTACCTCAGCGGGGGAGACTTTTTCAGCCACCTGGAGGCCAAAGCCAGAATTTGAGGCCCGAGGCCTGTTCTGCGTGAACCACCAGGCGAGTGGAAGCCATCAAGGCCATTAACAAGGCTAAAGAGGGCTTTTCCAGGATCAAGGAATTCTTTTGAGAGGTTAACAGCAGGAGAAGTTTGAACCCACCCGGATATTGTGAAACTCCTAGAAGTGATTGACACTGACGAGACTCTTCTTAGAGGAATGGAGTACCTCAGGCGGGGGGACTTTTTCAGCCACTGGTGAGCAAAGCCAGACTTTGGAGGCCCGAGGCCCGTTGGGCCCAAACCACATGGGAGTGGTAGCGATCAAGGCCAAAAACAAGGGGAAAAAAGAGCTCCTCAAGCCTTCAAAAGTGTTTCAGAGGTTAACAGCATGAGAATGTTGAACGACCCCGAATATTGTGAAACTATTGGAGGTGATTGACACTGAGGAGACTCTGCTTATAGTAAAGGAGTACCTCAGCGGGGAGAATTTTTTAGCCACTGGGAGTTCTAAGCCAGACTTTGAGGCCCGAGGCCCGTTGGGGCCCAAACCACCATGGGAGTGGTGGCGATCGAGGCCAAAAACAAGGAAAAAAAAAAGAGCTCCTCAAGCCTTCAAAAGTGTTTTCAGAGGTTAACAGCATGAGAATGTTGAACCACTCCGAATATTGTGAAACTACTGGACGTGTTTGACACAAGGAGACTCTGCTTATAGTAATTGGAGTACCTCAGCGGGGGAGACTTTTTCAGCCACTTGCGGCCTAGGCCAGATTTTGAGGACCGAGGCCTATTCTGCGTGAACCACCATGGGGAGTGGTAGCCGATCAAGGCCAAAAACAAGGAAAAAAAAGAGCTCCTCAAGCCTTCAAAAGTGTTTTCAGAGGTTAACAGCATGAGAATGTTGACCACCCGAATATTGTGAAACTACTGGACGTGTTTGACACGAGGAGACTCTGCTTATAGTAATGGAGTACCTCAGCGGGGAGACTTTTTCAGCCACTTGCGGCCTAGGCCCAGATTTTGAGGACGAGGCCTATTCCTGCGTGAACCACCATGGGAGTGGAAGCGATCAAGGCCAAAAACAAGGAAAAAAAAAAGAGCTCCTCAAGCCTTCAAAAGTGTTTTCAGAGGTTAACAGCATGAGAATGTTGAACCACCCGAATATTGAAACTACTGGACGTGTTGACACGAGGAGACTCTGCTTATAGTAATGGAGTACCTCAGCGGGGGAGACTTTTTCAGCCACTGACGGCAAAGCCAGATTTTGAGGCCCGGCCTGTTCTGCGAACCACCAGGTGAGACTTAGCCATCAAGGCCGTTACAAGACAAAGAGCTCTTCAGCCTCAAAACTCTTTTCAGAGGTTAACAGCATGAGCATGTTGAACCACCCGAATGTGAAACTACTGGAAGTGATTGACACTGAGGAGACTCTGCTGATAGTAATGGAGTACTCAGCGGGGGAGACTTTTTCAGCCACTGGAGGCCAAAGCCAGAATTTGAGGCCCGAGGCCTGTTCTGCGTGAACCACCAGGCGGTGGAAGCCATCAAGGCCATTAACAAGGCTAAAGAGGGCTTTTCCAGGATCAAGGAATTCTTTTGAGAGGTTAACAGCAGGAGAAGTTTGAACCACCCGGATATTGTGAAACTACTAGAAGTGATTGACACGAGGAGACTCTTCTTATAGGAATGGAGTACCTCAGCGGGGGGACTTTTTCAGCCACTGGTGAGCAAAGCCAGACTTTGAGGCCCGAGGCCCGTTGGGCCCAAACCACCATGGGAGTGGTAGCGATCAAGGCCAAAAACAAGGGGAAAAAAAGAGCTCCTCAAGCCTTCAAAAGTGTTTTCAGAGGTTAACAGCATGAGAATGTTGAACCACCCGAATATTGTGAAACTACTGGAAGTGATTGACACTGAGGAGACTCTGCTTAGTAATGGAGTACTCAGCGGGGAGACTTTTTTAGCCACTGGAGTTCTAAAGCCAGAATTTGAGGCCCGAGGCCTGTTGGGAACCACCAGGCGAGTGGAGCGATCAGGCCAAACAAGGCTAAAGAGGCCTTTTCCAGATCAAGGAATTCTTTTGAGAGGTTAACAGCAGGAGAAGTTTGAACCACCCGAATATTGTGAAACTACTGGACGTGTTTGACACAAGGAGACTCTGCTTATAGTAATGGAGTACCTCAGCGGGGGGACTTTTTCAGCCACTGGGCCTAGCCAGATTTGAGGACCGAGGCCTTTCCGAACCACCATGGGAGTGGTAGCGATCAAGGCCAAAAACAAGGAAAAAAAGAGCTCCTCAAGCCTTCAAAAGTGTTTTCAGAGGTTAACAGCATGAGAATGTTGAACCACCCGAATATTGTGAAACTACTGGACGTGTTTGACACGAGGAGACTCTGCTTATAGTAATGGAGTACCTCAGCGGGGGAGACTTTTTCAGCCACTTGCGGCCTAGGCCAGATTTTGAGGACCGAGGCCTATTCTGCGTGAACCACCAGGGGAGTGGTAGCCATCAAGGCCATTAACAAGACAAAAGAGAGCTTCTCCAGGATCAGGGAACTCTTTTGAGAGGTTAACAGCATGAGATTGTTGAACCACCCAATATGGTGAAACTACTGGAAGTGATTGACACTGAGTAGACTCTGCTTATAGTAATGGAATACCTCAGCGGGGGAGGTATTTTTCAGACACTGGAGGCCAAAGCCATACTCTGAGGGCCCCAGGCCTGTTTTTGCCCGAACCACCCCGGGAGTGATAGCCAGCAAGCCCATTAACAAAACAAAAATCGAGCCCATTAACAAAACAAAAGAGAGCTTCTCCAGGATCAAGGAACTCTTTTGAGACGTTAACACCATGAGAATGTTGAAACACCCCAATATTGTGAAACGACTGGAAGTGACTGACAGACTGGAGACTCTGCTTACAGTAATGGAGTACCTTAGAGGGGGAGACTTTTTCAGCCACTGACGGCCAAAGCCAGATTTTGAGGACCCAGGCCTGTTCTGCCCGAACCACCAGGTGAGACTTAGCCATCAAGGCCGTTACCAAGACAAAACAGAGCATCTTCAGCCTCCAAAACTCTTTTCAGAGGTTAACAGCATGAGCATGTTGAACCACCCGAATACTGTGAAACTACTGGAAGTGATTGACACTGAGGAGACTCTGCTGATAGTAATGGAGTACTTCAGCGGGGGAGACTTTTTCAGCCACTGGAGGCCAAAGCCAGAATTTGAGGCCCGAGGCCTGTTCTGCCTGAACCACCAGGCGAGTGGAAGCCATCAAGGCCATTAACAAGGCTAAAGAGGGCTTTTCCAGGATCAAGGAATTCTTTTGAGAGGTTAACAGCAGGAGAAGTTTGAACCACCCGGATATTGTGAAACTCCTAGAAGTGATTGACACTGAGGAGACTCTTCTTAGAGGAATGGAGTACCTCAGCGGGGGGGACTTTTTCAGCCACTGGTGGCCAAAGCCAGACTTTGAGGCCCGAGGCCCGTTGGGCCCAAACCACCAGGGGAGTGGTAGCGATCAAGGCCAAAAACAAGGGGAAAAAAAGAGCTCCTCAAGCCTTCAAAAGTGTTTTCAGAGGTTAACAGCATGAGGAATGTTGAACCACCCGAATATTGTGAAACTATTGGAGGTGATTGACACTGAGGAGACTCTGCTTATAGTAAAGGAGTACCTCAGCAGGGGAGACTTTTTTAGCCACTGGAAGTTCTAAGCCAGACTTTGAGGCCCGAGGCCCGTTGGGCCCAAACCACCATGGGAGTGGGTAGCGATCGAGGCCAAAAACAAGGGAAAAAAAAGAGCTCGTCAAGCCTTCAAAGTGTTTTCAGAGGTTAACAGCATGAGAATGTTGAACCACCCGAATATTGTGAAACTACTGGACGTGTTTGACACAAGGAGACTCTGCTTATAGTAATGGAGTACCTCAGCGGGGGAGACTTTCTCAGCCACTTGTGGCCTAGGCCAGATTTTGAGGACCGAGGCCTATTTCTGCGTGAACCACCATGGGAGTGGTAGCGATCAAGGCCAAAAACAAGGAAAAAAAAGAGCTCCTCAAGCCTTCAAAAGTGTTTTCAGAGTTAACAGCATGAGCATGTTGAACCACCCGAATACTGTGAAACTACTGGAAGTGATTGACACTGAGGAGACTCTGCTGATAGTAATGGAGTACTTCAGCGGGGGAGATTTTCAGCCACTGGAGGCCAAAGCCAGAATTTGAGGCCCGAGGCCTGTTCTGCGTGAACCACCAGGCGAGTGGAAGCCATCAAGGCATTAACAAGGCTAAAGAGGGCTTTTCCAGGATCAAGAATTCTTTTGAGAGGTTAACAGCAGGAGAAGTTTGAACCACCCGGATATTGTGAAACTCCTAGAAGTGATTGACACTGAGGAGACTCTTCTTAGAGGAATGGAGTACCTCAGCGGGGGGGACTTTTTCAGCCACTGGTGAGCAAAGCCAGACTTTGAGGCCCGAGGCCCGTTGGGCCCAAACCACCATGGGAGTGGTAGCGATCAAGGCCAAAAACAAGGGGAAAAAAAGAGCTCCTCAAGCCTTCAAAAGTGTTTTCAGAGGTTAACAGCATGAGAATGTTGAACCACCCGAATATTGTGAAACTATTGGAGGTGATTGACACTGAGGAGACTCTGCTTATAGTAAAGGAGTACCTCAGCGGGGGAGACTTTTTTAGCCACTGGAGTTCTAAGCCAGACTTTGAGGCCGAGGCCCGTTGGGCCCAAACCACCATGGGAGTGGTAGCGATCGAGGCCAAAACAAGGAAAAAAAAAGAGCTCCTCAAGCCTTCAAAAGTGTTTTCAGAGGTTAACAGCATGAGAATGTTGAACCACCCGAATATTGTGAAACTACTGGACGTGTTTGACACGAGGAGACTCTGCTTATAGTAATGGAGTACTTCAGCGGGGGAGACTTTTTCAGCCACTTGCGGCCTAGGCCAGATTTTGAGGACCGAGGCCTATTCTGCGTGAACCACCATGGGAGTGGTAGCGATCAAGGCCAAAAACAAGGAAAAAAAGAGCTCCTCAAGCCTTCAAAAGTGTTTTCAGAGGTTAACAGCATGAGAATGTTGAACCACCCGAATATTGTGAAACTACTGGACGTGTTTGACACGAGGAGACTCTGCTTATAGTAATGGAGTACTTCAGCGGGGGAGACTTTTTCAGCCACTTGCGGCCTAGGCCAGATTTTGAGGACCGAGGCCTATTCTGCGTGAACCACCAGGGGAGTGGTAGCCATCAAGGCCATTAACAAGACAAAAGAGAGCTTCTCCAGGATCAGGGAACTCTTTTGAGAGGTTAACAGCATGAGAATGTTGAACCACCCGAATACTGTGAAACTACTGGAAGTGATTGACACTGAGGAGACTCTGCTGATAGTAATGGAGTACTTCAGCGGGGGAGACTTTTTCAGCCACTGGAGGCCAAAGCCAGAATTTGAGGCCCGAGGCCTGTTCTGCGTGAACCACCAGGCGAGTGGAAGCCATCAAGGCCATTAACAAGGCTAAAGAGGCTTTTCCAAGGATCAAGGAATTCTTTTGAGAGGTTAACAGCAGGAGAAGTTTGAACCACCCGGATATTGTGAAACTCCTAGAAGTGATTGACACTGACGAGACTCTTCTTAGAGGAATGGAGTACCTCAGCGGGGGGACTTTTTCAGCCACTGGTGAGCAAAGCCAGACTTTGAGGCCCTAGGCTCATTGGGCCCAAACTACCAGGGGAGTTATAGCCATCAAGGCCATTAACAAGACATAACAGAGCATCTCCAGCCTCCAATAACTCTTTCCAGAGGTTAAGAGGATGAGAAGGTTGAATCAAGCACCCGAATATTCGGAAACTACTGGAAGTGATTGACACTGAGGAGACTCTGCTTGTAATAATGGAGTACCTCAGCGAGGGATACTTTTTCAGCCACTTGCAGCCTAGGCCAGATTTTGAGGACTGAGGCCCAGTGGGCCCAAACCACCATGGGAGTGGTAGCCATCAAGGCCAAAAACAAGAAAAAAAGAGCTTCTCCAGCCTTCAAAACTGTTTTCAGAGGTTAACAGCATGAGAATGTTGAACCACCCGAATATTGTGAAACTACTGGAAGTGACTGAGAGTGAGGAGACTCTGATTATAGTAATGGAGTACCTCAGTGGGAGAGACTTGTTCACCCACTTGGAAGCCTAAGGCCCGATCCGCCCATACCACCAGGTGAGTGGTAGCAATCAAGGCCATTAAAAAGACAAAAAAGAGCATCTCCATCATCCAATAACTGTTTTTAGAGTTTAAAAGCAAGAGAATGTTGAACCACTCGAATATTGTGAAACTACTGGAAGTGATTGACACGGAGGAGACTCTATTATACTAATGGAGTACCTCAGCAGGGGAGATTTGTTCATCCATTTGAGGCCAAAGGCAGAGGCAGAGGCCCAAGGCCCATTCTGCCCCTACCACCAGGGAAGTGGAGGCCATCAAGGCCATTAACAAGACAAAGCAGAGGATCTCCAGCTTCCAAAACTGTTTTGAGAGGTTAACACAATGAGAATGTTGAATCACCCAAATATTGTGAAACTACTGGAAGTGATTTACTCTGAGGAGACTCTGCTTATACTAATGGAGTACCTCAGTGGGGGAGACGTTTTCAGCCACTGGAGGCCAAAGCCAGATTTGAGGGGGGAGGCCTGTTGTGCCAAACCACCAGGGGAGTGGTAGCGATCAAGGCCATTAACAAAACAAAAGAGTGCTTCTCTAGGATCAAGGAATTCTTTTGAGTGGTTAACAGCATGAGAATCTCGAACCACCTGAATATTGTGAAACTATTGGAAGTGATTAACACTGAGGAGACTCTGCTTATAGTAATGGAGTACCTCAGCGGGGAGACTTTTTCAGCCACTGGAGTCCAAAGCCAGACTGTGAGGCCCGAGGCCTGTTATGCCCCAACCACCAGGGGAGTGGTAGCCATCAAGGCCATTAACAAGACAAAAGAGTGCTTCACCATGATCAAGGAATTCTTTTACTTTTACTTTTATTTTATTTTTTAAACTTTACAATATTGTATTAGTTTTTCCAATTATTGAAATGATTCCACCACAGGTATACATGTGTTTCCCATCCTGAACCCTCCTCCCTCCTCCCTCTCCATACCATCCCTCTGGGTTGTCCCAGTGCACCAGCCCCAAGCATCCAGTATCGTGCATCGAACCTGGACTGGCAACTCGTTTCATACATGATATTATACATGTTTAAATGCCATAAGTGGTTAACAGCATGAGAATCTTGAACCACCCGAGTATTGTGAAACTATTGGAGGTGATTGACACTGAGGAGACTCTGCTTATAGTAAAGGAGTACCTCAGCGGGGAGACTTTTTTAGCCACTGGAGTTCTAAGCCAGACTTTGAGGCCCGAGGCCCGTTGGGCCCAAACCACCATGGGAGTGGTAGCGATCGAGGCCAAAAACAAGGAAAAAAAAGAGCTCCTCAAGCCTTCAAAAGTGTTTTCAGAGGTTAACAGCATGAGAATGTTGAACCACCCGAATATTGTGAAACTACTGGACGTGTTTGACACGAGGAGACTCTGCTTATAGTAATGGAGTACCTCAGCGGGGGAGACTTTTTCAGCCACTGGAGTCCAAAGCCAGACTGTGAGGCCCGAGGCCTGTTATGCCCCAACCACCAGGGGAGTGGTAGCCATCAAGGCCATTAACAAGACAAAAGAGTGCTTCACCATGATCAAGGAATTCTTTTACTTTTACTTTTATTTTTTTTTTAAACTTTACAATATTGTATTAGTTTTTCCAATTATTGAAATGATTCCACCACAGGTATACATGTGTTTCCCATCCTGAACCCTCCTCCCTCCTCCCTCTCCATACCATCCCTCTGGTTGTCCCAGTGCACCAGCCCCAAGCATCCAGTATCGTGCATCGAACCTGGACTGGCAACTCGTTTCATACATGATATTATACATGTTTAAATGCCATAAGTGGTTAACAGCATGAGAATCTTGAACCACCCGAGTATTGTGAAACTATTGGAGGTGATTGACACTGAGGAGACTCTGCTTATAGTAAAGGAGTACCTCAGCGGGGGAGACTTTTTCAGCCACTGGAGGCCAAAGCCAGAATTTGAGGCCTGAGGCCTGTTCTGCGTGAACCACCAGGCGAGTGGAAGCCATCAAGGCCATTAACAAGGCTAAAGAGGGCTTTTCCAGGATCAAGGAATTCTTTTGAGAGGTTAACAGCAGGAGAAGTTTGAACCACCCGGATATTGTGAAACTCCTAGAAGTGATTGACACTGAGGAGACTCTTCTTAGAGGAATGGAGTACCTCAGCGGGGGGACTTTTTCAGCCACTGGTGAGCAAAGCCAGACTTTGAGGCCCGAGGCCCGTTGGGCCCAAACCACCATGGGAGTGGTAGAGATCAAGGCCAAAAACAAGGGGAAAAAAAGAGCTCCTCAAGCCTTCAAAAGTGTTTTCAGAGGTTAACAGCATGAGAATGTTGAACCACCCGAATATTGTGAAACTATTGGAGGTGATTGACACTGAGGAGACTCTGCTTATAGTAAAGGAGTACCTCAGCGGGGGAGACTTTTTTAGCCACTGGAGTTCTAAGCCAGACTTTGAGGCCGAGGCCCGTTGGGCCCAAACCACCATGGGAGTGGTGCGATCGAGGCCAAAAACAAGGAAAAAAAAGAGCTCCTCAAGCCTTCAAAAGTGTTTTCAGAGGTTAACAGCATGAGAATGTTGAACCACCCGAATATTGTGAAACTACTGGACGTGTTTGACACAAGGAGACTCTGCTTATAGTAATGGAGTACCTCAGCGGGGAGACTTTTTCAGCCACTTGCGGCCTAGGCCAGATTTTGAGGACCGAGGCCTATTCTGCGTGAACCACCATGGGAGTAGTAGCGATCAAGGCCAAAAACAAGGAAAAAAAAGAGCTCCTCAAGCCTTCAAAAGTGTTTTCAGAGGTTAACAGCATGAGAATGTTGAACCACCCGAATATTGTGAAACTACTGGACGTGTTTGACACGAGGAGACTCTGCTTATAGTAATGGAGTACCTCAGCGGGGGAGACTTTTTCAGCCACTTGCGGCCTAGGCCAGATTTTGAGGACCGAGGCCTATTCTGCGTGAACCACCAGGGAGTGGTAGCGATCAAGGCCAAAAACAAGGAAAAAAAAGAGCTCCTCAAGCCTTCAAAAGTGTTTTCAGAGGTTAACAGCATGAGAATGTTGAACCACCCGAATATTGTGAAACTACTGGACGTGTTTGACACGAGGAGACTCTGCTTATAGTAATGGAGTACCTCAGCGGGGGAGACTTTTTCAGCCACTGACGGTCAAAGCCAGATTTGAGGTCCCAGGCCTGTTCTGCCGAACCACCAGGTGAGACTTAGCCATCAAGGCCGTTACCAAGAAACAGAGCATCTTCAGCCTCCAAAACTCTTTTCAGAGGTTAACAGCATGAGCATGTTGAACCACCCGAATACTGTGAAACTACTGGAAGTGATTGACACTGAGGAGACTCTGCTGATAGTAATGGAGTACTTCAGCGGGGGAGACTTTTTCAGCCACTGGAGGCCAAAGCCAGAATTTGAGGCCCGAGGCCTGTTCTGCGTGAACCACCAGGCGAGTGGAAGCCATCAAGGCCATTAACAAGGCTAAAGAGGGCTTTTCCAGGATCAAGGAATTCTTTTGAGAGGTTAACAGCAGGAGAAGTTTGAACCACCCGGATATTGTGAAACTCCTAGAAGTGATTGACACTGAGAGACTCTTCTTAGAGGAATGGAGTACCTCAGCGGGGGGACTTTTTCAGCCACTGGTGAGCAAAGCCAGACTTTGAGGCCCGAGGCCCGTTGGGCCCAAACCACCATGGGAGTGGTAGCGATCAAGGCCAAAAACAAGGGGAAAAAAAGAGCTCCTCAAGCCTTCAAAAGTGTTTTCAGAGGTTAACAGCATGAGAATGTTGAACCACCCGAATATTGTGAAACTATTGGAGGTGATTGACACTGAGGAGACTCTGCTTATAGTAAAGGAGTACCTCAGCGGGGGAGACTTTTTTAGCCACTGGAGTTCTAAGCCAGACTTTGAGGCCCGAGGCCTGTTGGGCCCAAACCACCATGGGAGTGGTGCGATCGAGGCCAAAAACAAGGAAAAAAAAGAGCTCCTCAAGCCTTCAAAAGTGTTTTCAGAGGTTAACAGCATGAGAATGTTGAACCACCCGAATATTGTGAAACTACTGGACGTGTTTGACACAAGGAGACTCTGCTTATAGTAATGGAGTACCTCAGCGGGGGAGACTTTTTCAGCCACTTGCGGCCTAGGCCAGATTTTGAGGACCGAGGCCTATTCTGCGTGAACCACCATGGGAGTGGTAGCGATCAAGGCCAAAAACAAGGAAAAAAAAGAGCTCCTCAAGCCTTCAAAAGTGTTTTCAGAGGTTAACAGCATGAGAATGTTGAACCACCCGAATATTGTGAAACTACTGGACGTGTTTGACACGAGGAGACTCTGCTTATAGTAATGGAGTACCTCAGCGGGGGAGACTTTTTCAGCCACTTGCGGCCTAGGCCAGATTTGAGGACCGAGGCCTATTCTGCGTGAACCACCATGGGAGTGGAAGCGATCAAGGCCAAAAACAAGGAAAAAAAAGAGCTCTCAAGCCTTCAAAAGTGTTTTCAGAGGTTAACAGCATGAGAATGTTGAACCACCCGAATATTGAGAAACTACTGGACGTGTTTGACACAGGAGACTCTGCTTATAGTAATGGAGTACCTCAGCGGGGAGACTTTTTCAGCCACTGACGGTCAAAGCCAGATTTTGAGGTCCAGGCCTGTTCTGCGAACCACCAGTGAGACTGCCATCAAGGCCGTTACAAGACAAAAGAGCTCTTCAGCCTCCAAAACTCTTTTCAGAGGTTAACAGCATGAGCATGTTGAACCACCCGAATACTGTGAAACTACTGGAAGTGTTTGACACTAGGAGACTCTGCTTATAGTAATGGAGTACTTCAGCGGGGGAGACTTTTTCAGCCACTGGAGGCCAAAGCCAGAATTTGAGGCCCGAGGCCTGTTTGCGTGAACCACCAGGCGAGTGGAAGCCATCAAGGCCATTAACAAGGCTAAACAGGGCTTTTCCAGGATCAAGGAATTCTTTTGAGAGGTTAACAGCAGGAGAATTTTGAACCACCCGATATTGTGAAACTCCTAGAAGTGATTGACACTGACAGACTCTTCTTAGAGGAATGGAGTACCTCAGCGGGGGACTTTTTCAGCCACTGGTGAGCAAAGCCAGACTTTGAGGCCGAGGCCCGTTGGGCCCAAACCACCATGGGAGTGGTAGCGATCAAGGCCAAAAACAAGGGGAAAAAAAGAGCTCCTCAAGCCTTCAAAAGTGTTTTCAGAGGTTAACAGCATGAGAATGTTGAACCACCCGAATATTGTGAAACTATTGGAGGTGATTGACACTGAGGAGACTCTGCTTATAGTAAAGGAGTACCTCAGCGGGGAGACTTTTTTAGCCACTGGAGTTCTAAGCCAGACTTTGAGGCCCGAGGCCGTTGGGCCCAAACCATGGGAGTGGTAGCGATCGAGGCCAAAAACAAGGAAAAAAAAGAGCTCGTCAAGCCTTCAAAAGTGTTTTCAGAGGTTAACAGCATGAGAATGTTGAACCACCCGAATATTGTGAAACTACTGGACGTGTTTGACACAAGGAAACTCTGCTTATAGTAATGGAGTACCTCAGCGGGGGAGACTTTTTCAGCCACTTGCGGCCTAGGCCAGATTTTGAGGACCGAGGCCTATTCTGCGTGAACCACCATGGGAGTGGTAGCGATCAAGGCCAAAAACAAGGAAAAAAAAGAGCTCCTCAAGCCTTCAAAAGTGTTTTCAGAGGTTAACAGCATGAGAATGTTGAACCACCCGAATATTGTGAAACTACTGGACGTGTTTGACACGAGGAGACTCTGCTTATAGTAATGGAGTACCTCAGCGGGGGAGACTTTTCAGCCACTTGCGGCCTAGGCCAGATTTTGAGGACCGAGGCCTATTCTGCGTGAACCACCAGGGAGTGGTAGCCATCAAGGCCATTAACAAGACAAAAGAGAGCTTCTCCAGGATCAGGGAACTCTTTTGAGAGGTTAACAGCATGAGATTGTTGAACCACCCCAATATGGTGAAACACTGGAGTGATTGACACTGAGTAGACTCTGCTTATAGTAATGGAATACCTCAGCGGGGAGTATTTTTCAGACACTGGAGGCCAAAGCCATACTCTGAGGCCCCAGGCCCTGTTTTGCCCGAACCACCCCGGGAGTGATAGCCAGCAAGCCATTAACAAAACAAAAATCGAGCCCATTAACAAAACAAAAGAGAGCTTCTCCAGGATCAAGGAACTCTTTTGAGACGTTAACACCATGAGAATGTTGAAACACCCAATATTGTGAAACGACTGGAAGTGACTGACAGACTGGAGACTCTGCTTACAGTAATGGAGTACCTTAGAGGGGGAGACTTTTTCAGCCACTGACGGCCAAAGCCAGATTTTGAGGACCCAGGCCTGTTCTGCCCGAACCACCAGGTGAGACTTAGCCATCAAGGCCGTTACCAAGACAAAACAGAGCATCTTCAGCCTCCAAAACTCTTTTCAGAGGTTAACAGCATGAGCATGTTGAACCACCCGAATACTGTGAAACTACTGGAAGTGATTGACACTGAGGAGACTCTGCTGATAGTAATGGAGTACTTCAGCGGGGGAGACTTTTTCAGCCACTGGAGGCCAAAGCCAGAATTTGAGGCCCGAGGCCTGTTCTGCGTGAACCACCAGGCGAGTGGAAGCCATCAAGGCCATTAACAAGGCTAAAGAGGGCTTTTCCAGGATCAAGGAATTCTTTTGAGAGGTTAACAGCAGGAGAAGTTTGAACCACCCGGATATTGTGAAACTCCTAGAAGTGATTGACACTGAGGAGACTCTTCTTAGAGGAATGGAGTACCTCAGCGGGGGGACTTTTTCAGCCACTGGTGAGCAAAGCCAGACTTTGAGGCCCGAGGCCCGTTGGCCCAAACCACCATGGGAGTGGTAGCGATCAAGGCCAAAAACAAGGGGAAAAAAGAGCTCCTCAAGCCTTCAAAAGTGTTTTCAGAGGTTAACAGCATGAGAATGTTGAACCACCCGAATATTGTGAAACTATTGGAGGTGATTGACACTGAGGAGACTCTGCTTATAGTAAAGGAGTACCTCAGCGGGGGAGACTTTTTTAGCCACTGGAGTTCTAAGCCAGACTTTGAGGCCCGAGGCCCGTTGGGCCCAAACCACCATGGGAGTGGTAGCGATCGAGGCCAAAAACAAGGAAAAAAAAAGAGCTCGTCAAGCCTTCAAAAGTGTTTTCAGAGGTTAACAGCATGAGAATGTTGAACCACCCGAATATTGTGAAACTACTGGACGTGTTTGACACAAGGAAACTCTGCTTATAGTAATGGAGTACCTCAGCGGGGGAGACTTTTTCAGCCACTTGCAGCCTAGGCCAGATTTTGAGGACCGAGGCCTATTCTGCGTGAACCACCATGGGAGTGGTAGCGATCAAGGCCAAAAACAAGGAAAAAAAGAGCTCCTCAAGCCTTCAAAAGTGTTTTCAGAGGTTAACAGCATGAGAATGTTGAACCACCCGAATATTGTGAAACTACTGGACGTGTTTGACACAAGGAGACTCTGCTTATAGTAATGGAGTACCTCAGCGGGGGAGACTTTTTCAGCCACTTGCGGCCTAGGCCAGATTTTGAGGACCGAGGCCTATTCTGCGTGAACCACCATGGGAGTGGTAGCGATCAAGGCCAAACAAGGAAAAAAGAGCTTCTCCATCAAATCTTTTCAGAGGTTAACAGCATGAGATGTTGAACCACCCGAATATGTGAAACTACTGGAAGTGATTGACACTGAGGAGACTCTGCTTATAGTAATGGAGTACCTCAGCGGGGGAGACTTTTTCAGCACTGGAGGCCAAAGCCAGATTTGAGGCCCAGGCCTGTTGCCGAACCACCAGGGAGTGATAGCCATCAAGGCCATTAACAACAAAAGAGCTAAAGAGGCTTTCAGGATCAAGGAATCTTTTGAGAGGTTAACAGCATGAGAATGTTGAACACCCGAATATTGTGAAACTACGACTGGAAGTGATGACACTGGAGACTCTGCTTATAGTAATGGAGTACCTCAGCGGGGGAGACTTTTTCAGCCACTGACGGCAAAGCCAGATTTTGAGGACCCAGGCCTGTTCTGCCCGAACCACCAGGTGAGTTAGCCATCAAGGCCACAAGAAAAGAGTCTTCAGCCTTCAAAAGTGTTTTCAGAGGTTAACAGCATGAGAATGTTGAACCACCCGAATATGTGAAACTACTGGAAGTGATTGACACTGAGGAGACTCTGCTGATAGTAATGGAGTACTCAGCGGGGGAGACTTTTTCAGCCACTGGAGCCAAAGCCAGAATTTGAGGCCCGAGGCCTGTTCTGCATGAACCACCATGGCGAGTGGAAGCCATCAAGGCCAAACAAGGCTAAAGAGGGCTTCCAGGATCAAGGAATTCTTTTGAGAGGTTAACAGCAGAGAAGTTTGAACCACCCGAATTGTGAAACTCCTAGAAGTGATTGACACTGAGGAGACTCTTCTTAGAGGATGGAGTACCTCAGCGGGGGACTTTTTCAGCCACTGGTGAGCAAGCCAGACTTTGAGGCCCGAGGCCCGTTGGGCCCAAACCACCATGGGAGTGGTAGCGATCAAGGCCAAAAACAAGGAAAAAAAGAGCTCCTCAAGCCTTCAAAAGTGTTTTCAGAGGTTAACAGCATGAGAATGTTGAACCACCCGAATATTGTGAAACTATGGAGGTGATTGACACTGAGGAGACTCTGCTTATAGTAAAGGAGTACCTCAGCGGGGGAGACTTTTTTAGCCACTGAGGCTAAGCCAGACTTTGAGGCCGAGGCCGTTGGGCCAAACCACCATGGGAGTGGTAGCGATCAGGCCAAAAACAAGGAAAAAAAAGAGCTCGTCAAGCCTTCAAAAGTGTTTTCAGAGGTTAACAGCATGAGAATGTTGAACCACCCGAATATTGTGAAACTACTGGACGTGTTTGACACAAGGAAACTCTGCTTATAGTAATGGAGTACCTCAGCGGGGGAGACTTTTTCAGCCACTTGCGGCCTAAGCCAGATTTTGAGGACCCAGGCCTATTCTGCGTGAACCACCATGGGAGTGGTAGCGATCAAGGCCAAAAACAAGGAAAAAAAGAGCTCCTCAGCCTTCAAAAGTGTTTTCAGAGTTAACAGCATGAGAATGTTGAACCACCCGAATATTGTGAAACTACTGGAAGTGTTGACACTGAGGAGACTCTGCTTATAGTAATGGAGTACCTCAGCGGGGGAGACTTTTTCAGCCACTTGCGGCCTAGCCAGATTTGAGGACCGAGGCCTATTCTGCGAACCACCAGGGGAGTGGTAGCCATCAAGGCCATTAACAAGACAAAAGAGAGCTTCTCCAGGATCAGGAACTCTTTTGAGAGGTTAACAGCATGAGATTGTTGAACCCCCAATATGGTGAAACTACTGGAAGTGATTGACACTGAGTAGACTCTGCTTATAGTAATGGATACCTCAGCGGGGGAGGTACTTTTTCAGCACTGGAGGCCAAAGCCATACTTGAGGCCCAGGCCTGTTTGCCCGAACCACCAGTGATGCCAGAAGCCATTAACAAACAAAATCGAGCCATTAACAAAACAAAGAGAGCTTCTCCAGGATCAAGGAACTCTTTTGAGACGTTAACACATGAGAATGTTGAAACCACCCAATATTGTGAAACGACTGGAAGTGACTGACAGAGGAGACTCTGCTTATAGTAATGGAGTACCTTAGAGGGGGAGACTTTTTCAGCCACTGACGGCCAAAGCCAGATTTTGAGGACCCAGGCCTGTTCTGCCCGAACCACCAGGTGAGACTTAGCCATCAAGGCCGTTACAAGACAAAACAGAGCATCTTCAGCCTCCAAAACTCTTTTCAGAGGTTAACAGCATGAGCATGTTGAACCACCCGAATACTGTGAAACTACTGGAAGTGATTGACACTGAGGAGACTCTGCTGATAGTAATGGAGTACTTCAGCGGGGGAGACTTTTTCAGCCACTGGAGGCCAAAGCCAGAATTTGAGGCCCGAGGCCTGTTCTGCATGAACCACCAGGCGAGTGGAAGCCATCAAGGCCATTAACAAGGCTAAAGAGGGCTTTTCAGGATCAAGGAATTCTTTTGAGAGGTTAACAGCAGGAGAAGTTTGAACCACCCGGATATTGTGAAACTCCTAGAAGTGATTGACACTGAGGAGACTCTTCTTAGAGGAATGGAGTACCTCAGCGGGGGGACTTTTTCAGCCACTGGTGAGCAAAGCCAGACTTTGAGGCCCGAGGCCCGTTGGGCCCAAACCACCATGGGAGTGGTAGCGATCAAGGCCAAAAAAAGGGAAAAAAAGAGCTCCTCAAGCCTTCAAAAGTGTTTTCAGAGGTTAACAGCATGAGAATGTTGAACCACCCGAATATTGTGAAACTATTGGAGGTGATTGACACTGAGGAGACTCTGCTTATAGTAAAGGAGTACCTCAGCGGGGAGACTTTTTAGCCACTGGAGTTCTAAGCCAGACTTTGAGGCCGAGGCCCGTTGGGCCCAACCACCATGGGAGTGGTAGCGATCGAGGCCAAACAAGGAAAAAAAAGAGCTCGTCAAGCCTTCAAAAGTGTTTTCAGAGGTTAACAGCATGAGAATGTTGAACCACCCGAATATTGTGAAACTACTGGACGTGTTTGACACAAGGAGACTCTGCTTATAGTAATGGAGTACCTCAGCGGGGGAGACTTTCTCAGCCACTTGCGGCCTAGGCCAGATTTTGAGGACCGAGGCCTATTCTGCGTGAACCACCATGGGAGTGGTAGCGATCAAGGCCAAAAACAAGGAAAAAAAAGAGCTCCTCAAGCCTTCAAAAGTGTTTTCAGAGGTTAACAGCATGAGCATGTTGAACCACCCGAATACTGTGAAACTACTGGAAGTGATTGACACTGAGGAGACTCTGCTGATAGTAATGGAGTACTTCAGCGGGGGAGACTTTTTCAGCCACTGGAGGCCAAAGCCAGAATTTGAGGCCCGAGGCCTGTTCTGCGTGAACCACCAGGCGAGTGGAAGCCATCAAGGCCATTAACAAGGCTAAAGAGGGCTTTTCCAGGATCAAGGAATTCTTTTGAGAGGTTAACAGCATGAGAATGTTGAACCACCCGTATATTGTGAAACTCCTTGAAGTGATTGACACTGAGGAGACTCTTCTTAGAGGAATGGAGTACCTCAGCGGGGGGGACTTTTTCAGCCACTGGTGAGCAAAGCCAGACTTTGAGGCCCGAGGCCCGTTGGGCCCAAACCACCATGGGAGTGGTAGCGATCAAGGCCAAAAACAAGGGGAAAAAAAGAGCTCCTCAAGCCTTCAAAAGTGTTTTCAGAGGTTAACAGCATGAGAATGTTGAACCACCCGAATATTGTGAAACTATTGGAGGTGATTGACACTGAGGAGACTCTGCTTATAGTAAAGGAGTACCTCAGCGGGGGAGACTTTTTTAGCCACTGGAGTTCTAAGCCAGACTTTGAGGCCCGAGGCCCGTTGGGCCCAAACCACCATGGGAGTGGTAGCGATCGAGGCCAAAACAAGGAAAAAAAAGAGCTCTCAAGCCTTCAAAAGTGTTTTCAGAGGTTAACAGCATGAGAATGTTGAACCACCCGAATATTGTGAAACTACTGGACGTGTTTGACACAAGGAACTCTGCTTATAGTAATGGAGTACCTCAGCGGGGGAGACTTTTTCAGCCACTTGCGGCCTAGCCAGATTTTGAGGACCGAGGCCTATTCTGCGTGAACCACCATGGGAGTGGTAGCGATCAAGGCCAAAAACAAGGAAAAAAAGAGCTCCTCAAGCCTTCAAAAGTGTTTTCAGAGGTTAACAGCATGAGAATGTTGAACCACCCGAATATTGTGAAACTACTGGACGTGTTTGACACGAGGAGACTCTGCTTATAGTAATGGAGTACCTCAGCGGGGGAGACTTTTTCAGCCACTTGCGGCCTAGGCCAGATTTTGAGGACCGAGGCCTATTCTGCGTGAACCACCAGGGAGTGGTAGCGATCAAGGCCAAACAAGAAAAAAAGAGCTTCTTCAAAGGTTTTTGAGAGGTTAACAGCATGAGAATGTTGAACCACCCGAATATTGTGAAACTACTGGAGGTGATTGACACTGAGGAGACTCTGCTTATAGTAATGGAGTACCTCAGCGGGGGAGACTTTTTAGACTGGAGGCCAAGCCAGACTTGAGGCCCAGGCCTGTTTGCCCAACCACCATGGGAGTGGTAGCCAGCAGCCAAACAAAAAAAAGAGCCATTAACAAAAAAAGAGCTTCTCAGAAAAGTGTTTTGAGAGTTAACAGCATGAGAATGTTGAACCACCCGAATATTGTGAAACTACTGGACGTGTTTGACACAAGGAGACTCTGCTTACAGTAATGGAGTACCTCAGAGGGGGAGACTTTCTCAGCCACTGCGGCCAGCCAGATTTTGAGGACCGAGGCCTGTTCTGCGTGAA
>NW_020192114.1:0-39271 GCF_002263795.3 Bos taurus | reverse complement strand
TGATCAGTGATGATCAGGTACGTGATCAGTGCATGCTCAGGCACATGAATCAGTGCATGATCAGTCATGTGATCAGTGTTTGATCAGTCACGTGATCAGTGCATGATAAGCCATGTGATCAGTGTATGATAAGCCACGTGATCAATGTATGATCAGAAACGTGATCAGTGCATGATCAGCCACGTGATCACTGCAGGCAGAGTCACGTGATCAGTGTATGATCAGAAACGTGATCAGTGCATGATCAGCCACGTGATCAGTGTATGATCAGCCAAATGATCAGTGCATGATCAGGTAAGTGATCAGTGCATGTTGAGGCACATGATCAGTGCATGATCAGCCAAGTGATCAGTGCATGATCAGCCACGTGATCAGTGTATGATAAGCCACGTGATCAGTGCATGATCCGCAACGTGATTAGTGCATGATCAGCCACGTGATCAATATATGATCAGCAACGTGATCAGTGCACGTTCAGCCACGTGATCAGTGCATGATCAGACACGTGGTCACTGCATGCAGAGTCACGTAATCAGTGTATCATCAGAAACGTGATCAGTGCATGATCAGCCACGTGATCAGTGCATGAGCAGCCACGTGATCAGTGCATGATCAGCCACGTGATCAGTGCATGATCAGCCCCTTGATCAGTGCATAATCAGCCAAATGATCAGTGCATGCTGTCACGTGATCAGTGTATGATCAGGTTCGTGATCAGTGCATGATCAGCCACGTAATCAGTGCATGATAGCCACCTGACCAGTGCATGATCAGCAACGTGATTAGTTCCTGATCAGCCAGATGATCAGTGCGTGATCAGCCACGTGATCACTGTATGATCAGCCACGTCATCAGAGCATGGGCAGTCACAGGATCAGTGTATGATCGGCCACGTGATCATTGCATGATAGCCAAGTTATGAATGCATGATAGCTACGTGATCAGTGCATGATCAGTCACATGATCAGTGCATGATTAGCCACGTGATCACTGCATGATAGCCATGTGATCATTGCCTACAGTTACATGATCAGTGCATTGGCAGTCAGGTCATCAGTGCATGATACCCACGTGATTAGCGCATGATCAATAACATAACCAGCAATATTCAGACACGTGATCACTGTATGCTCAGTCACGTGATAATTTCCTGATCAGCCACGCGATCAGTGGTATGATCATCCTCGAGATCAATGCATGCGCAGTCACAAGATCAGTGCATGATAGCCACGTGATCAGTGCATCATCAGTCCACGTATTCAGTGCAAGAATCAGTCACCGTGATCAGTGCATGATAGCCAGGTGATCACTGCATGATCATTCACGAGATCAGTGCATGATCAGTCATGTGATAAGTGCATGATCAGGCACGTGATCAAGTGCATGATCAGGCACATGATCAGTGCATGATCAGTCACCTGATCAGTGTATGATCAGCCACGTAATCAGTGCATGATAGCCACGTGACGAGTGCATGATCATTCACGAGATCAGTGAATGATAAGCCATGCGATCAGTGCATGATAGCCCATGTGATCAGTGCATGATAGCTACGTGATCAGTGCATGATCAGCCACGGATTCAGTGCATGATCAGCCACGTGATCACTGTATGATCAGCCACGTGATCAGTGCATGTGCAGTCACGTGATCAGTGTATTATCAGCCATGTGTTCAGTGCATTGATATACAAGTGATCAATGCATGATAGCTACATGGTCAGTGCATGCTCAGTCACATGAGCAGTGCATGATCAGCCACGTGATCAGTGCATGATACCCCGTGATCATTGCCTACAATTATGTGATCAGTGCATGTGCAGTACGTGATCAGTGCATGCGCAGGCACCTGATCAGTGTAATGATCAGACACGTGATCAGTTCATGATCAGCCATGTGATCAGTGCATGATAGCCACCAGATCAGTGCATGTTAAGCAACGTGATTAGTGCATGATCAGCCACGTGATCAGTGTATGATGAGCCACGCGATCAGTGTATGATCAACCACGTGATCAGTGCATGATCAGCAACATGATCAGTGCATGATCAGCCACGTGATCAGTACATGATCACCACGTGATCAGTGTATGATCATCCGCTAGATGAGTGCATGTGCGGTCACAGGATCAGTGCATGATCAGCCATGTGATCAGTGCAGGATCAGGCACGTGAAGAGTGCATGATCAGTCACGTGATCAGTGAATGATAGCCAGGTTATCAGCGCATGATCAGCCATGTGATCAGTGCACGATCAGCACGTGAACAGTGTGTGCTCAGTCTCGTGATCAGGGCCTACTGAGCTGCGTGATTCGTGCCTGCTCATCTGCTTGAAAATTGCCAGTTGAGCCGTCTGATTCCTGCCTATTCAGCTGCTTGATGTTTGCCAGCTGAGCAGCATGATTCAT
Organism: Bos taurus; assembly: GCF_002263795.3. Taxonomy (NCBI): domain Eukaryota; kingdom Metazoa; phylum Chordata; class Mammalia; order Artiodactyla; family Bovidae; genus Bos; species Bos taurus. The sequence continues at coordinate 36,866 of NW_020192114.1, read as the reverse complement.
CACAGCTGAGGTCCATGATTATTGCCTGCTGATTGCGTGATTCGTGCCTACTCAGCTCTTTGGTTATTGCCTCCAGAGGCACATCATCAGTGCATGATAGCCACGTGATCAGTTCTTGATTAGTCACATGATCAGCAGCATTCAGACACGAGATCACTGCATGCTAAGTCATGTGATCAGATCATGATCTGCCGTGTGTTTAGTGCATGATCAGCCACGTGATAAGTGCATGATCATCCACGTGACTATTACATGCACAATCAAGTGATCAGTGCATGATAGCAACGTGATCTGTGCATGATCAGTCACGTGACCAGTGTATGATTAGCCACGTGATAAATGCATGATAGCCACATGACCAGTACATGATTAATCAGTGCATGATCAGTCACATGATCAGCGTATGATCATCCACGTGATCAGTGCATGATCAGCCACGTGATCAGTGCATGCACAGTCATGTGATCAGTGTATGATAAGCTTCGTGATCAGTGATTGATCAGCCACGTGATCAGTGCATGATCAGCCACGTGATCAGTGCATGATCAGCCACGTGATCAGTGCATGATAGCCACCTGATCAGTGCATGATAAGCAAAGTGATTAGAGCATTATCAGCCACCTGATCAGAGTATGATCAGCCACGTGATCAGTGCATGATCAGCCACGTGATCAGTGCATGATAGCCACCTGATCAGTGCATGATAAGCAAAGTGACTAGAGCATTATCAGCCACCTGATCAGAGTATGATCAGCCACGTGATCAGTGCATGATCAGCCACGTGATCAGTGCATGCAGAGTCACGTGATCAGTGTATGATCAGCCAAATGATCAGTGCATGATCAGGTACGTGATCAGTGCATGCTCAGGCACATGATCAGTGCATGATCAGTCATGTGATCAGTGTTTGATCAGTCACGTGATCAGTGCATGATAAGCCATGTGATCAGTGCATGATCAGCCACGTGATCACTGCAGGCAGAGTCACGTGATCAGTGTATGATCAGAAACGTGATCAGTGCATGATCAGCCACGTGATCAGTGTATGATCAGCCAAATGATCAGTGCATGATCAGGTAAGTGATCAGTGCATGTTGAGGCACATGATCAGTGCATGATCAGCCAAGTGATCAGTGCATGATCAGCCACGTGATCAGTGTATGATAAGCCACGTGATCAGTGCATGATCCGCAACGTGATTAGTGCATGATCAGCCACGTGATCAATATATGATCAGCAACGTGATCAGTGCACGTTCAGCCACGTGATCAGTGCATGATCAGACACGTGGTCACTGCATGCAGAGTCACGTAATCAGTGTATCATCAGAAACGTGATCAGTGCATGATCAGCCACGTGATCAGTGCATGAGCAGCCACGTGATCAGTGCATGATCAGCCACGTGATCAGTGCATGATCAGCCCCTTGATCAGTGCATAATCAGCCAAATGATCAGTGCATGCTGTCACGTGATCAGTGTATGATCAGGTTCGTGATCAGTGCATGATCAGCCACGTAATCAGTGCATGATAGCCACCTGACCAGTGCATGATCAGCAACGTGATTAGTTCCTGATCAGCCAGATGATCAGTGCGTGATCAGCCACGTGATCACTGTATGATCAGCCACGTCATCAGAGCATGGGCAGTCACAGGATCAGTGTATGATCGGCCACGTGATCATTGCATGATAGCCAAGTTATGAATGCATGATAGCTACGTGATCAGTGCATGATCAGTCACATGATCAGTGCATGATTAGCCACGTGATCACTGCATGATAGCCATGTGATCATTGCCTACAGTTACATGATCAGTGCATTGGCAGTCAGGTCATCAGTGCATGATACCCACGTGATTAGCGCATGATCAATAACATAACCAGCAATATTCAGACACGTGATCACTGTATGCTCAGTCACGTGATAATTTCCTGATCAGCCACGCGATCAGTGTATGATCATCCTCGAGATCAATGCATGCGCAGTCACAAGATCAGTGCATGATAGCCACGTGATCAGTGCATCATCAGTCACGTATTCAGTGCAAGATCAGTCACGTGATCAGTGCATGATAGCCAGGTGATCACTGCATGATCATTCACGAGATCAGTGCATGATCAGTCATGTGATAAGTGCATGATCAGGCACGTGATCAGTGCATGATCAGGCACATGATCAGTGCATGATCAGTCACCTGATCAGTGTATGATCAGCCACGTAATCAGTGCATGATAGCCACGTGACGAGTGCATGATCATTCACGAGATCAGTGAATGATAAGCCATGCGATCAGTGCATGATAGCCATGTGATCAGTGCATGATAGCTACGTGATCAGTGCATGATCAGCCACGGATTCAGTGCATGATCAGCCACGTGATCACTGTATGATCAGCCACGTGATCAGTGCATGTGCAGTCACGTGATCAGTGTATTATCAGCCATGTGTTCAGTGCATGATATACAAGTGATCAATGCATGATAGCTACATGGTCAGTGCATGCTCAGTCACATGAGCAGTGCATGATCAGCCACGTGATCAGTGCATGATACCCCGTGATCATTGCCTACAATTATGTGATCAGTGCATGTGCAGTACGTGATCAGTGCATGCGCAGGCACCTGATCAGTGTATGATCAGACACGTGATCAGTTCATGATCAGCCATGTGATCAGTGCATGATAGCCACCAGATCAGTGCATGTTAAGCAACGTGATTAGTGCATGATCAGCCACGTGATCAGTGTATGATGAGCCACGCGATCAGTGTATGATCAACCACGTGATCAGTGCATGATCAGCAACATGATCAGTGCATGATCAGCCACGTGATCAGTACATGATCACCACGTGATCAGTGTATGATCATCCGCTAGATGAGTGCATGTGCGGTCACAGGATCAGTGCATGATCAGCCATGTGATCAGTGCATTATCAGCCACGTGATCAGTACATCATCCGCAAAGTGATTAGTGCATGATCTGTCACGTGATCAGGGTATGATCAGCCAGGTGATCAGTGCATGATCACCCACGTGATCAGCGCATGATCGGCCACGTGATCAGTGCATGCAGGGTCACGTGATCAGTGTATGATCAGCTTCGTCATCAATGCATGATCAGCCACGTTATCAGTGCAGGATCAGGCACGTGAAGAGTGCATGATCAGTCACGTGATCAGTGAATGATAGCCAGGTTATCAGCGCATGATCAGCCACGTGATCAGTGCACGATCAGCACGTGAACAGTGTGTGCTCAGTCTCGTGATCAGGGCCTACTGAGCTGCGTGATTCGTGCCTGCTCATCTGCTTGAAAATTGCCAGTTGAGCCGTCTGATTCCTGCCTATTCAGCTGCTTGATGTTTGCCAGCTGAGCAGCATGATTCATCACAGCTGAGGTCCATGATTATTGCCTGCTGATTGCGTGATTCGTGCCTACTCAGCTCTTTGGTTATTGCCTCCAGAGGCACATCATCAGTGCATGATAGCCACGTGATCAGTTCTTGATTAGTCACATGATCAGCAGCATTCAGACACGAGATCACTGCATGCTAAGTCATGTGATCAGATCATGATCTGCCGTGTGTTTAGTGCATGATCAGCCACGTGATAAGTGCATGATCATCCACGTGACTATTACATGCACAATCAAGTGATCAGTGCATGATAGCCACGTGATCTGTGCATGATCAGTCACGTGACCAGTGTATGATTAGCCACGTGATAAATGCATGATAGCCACGTGACCAGTACATGATTAATCAGTGCATGATCAGTCACATGATCAGCGTATGATCATCCACGTGATCAGTGCATGATCAGCCACGTGATCAGTGCATGCACAGTCATGTGATCAGTGTATGATAAGCTTCGTGATCAGTGATTGATCAGCCACGTGATCAGTGCATGATCAGCCACGTGATCAGTGCATGATCAGCCACGTGATCAGTGCATGATAGCCACCTGATCAGTGCATGATAAGCAAAGTGATTAGAGCATTATCAGCCACCTGATCAGAGTATGATCAGCCACGTGATCAGTGCATGATCAGCCACGTGATCAGTGCATGATAGCCACCTGATCAGTGCATGATAAGCAAAGTGACTAGAGCATTATCAGCCACCTGATCAGAGTATGATCAGCCACGTGATCAGTGCATGATCAGCCACGTGATCAGTGCATGCAGAGTCACGTGATCAGTGTATGATCAGCCAAATGATCAGTGCATGATCAGGTACGTGATCAGTGCATGCTCAGGCACATGATCAGTGCATGATCAGTCATGTGATCAGTGTTTGATCAGTCACGTGATCAGTGCATGATAAGCCATGTGATCAGTGTATGATAAGCCACGTGATCAATGTATGATCAGAAACGTGATCAGTGCATGATCAGCCACGTGATCACTGCAGGCAGAGTCACGTGATCAGTGTATGATCAGAAACGTGATCAGTGCATGATCAGCCACGTGATCAGTGTATGATCAGCCAAATGATCAGTGCATGATCAGGTAAGTGATCAGTGCATGTTGAGGCACATGATCAGTGCATGATCAGCCAAGTGATCAGTGCATGATCAGCCACGTGATCAGTGTATGATAAGCCACGTGATCAGTGCATGATCCGCAACGTGATTAGTGCATGATCAGCCACGTGATCAATATATGATCAGCAACGTGATCAGTGCACGTTCAGCCACGTGATCAGTGCATGATCAGACACGTGGTCACTGCATGCAGAGTCACGTAATCAGTGTATCATCAGAAACGTGATCAGTGCATGATTAGCCACGTGATCAGTGCATGAGCAGCCCCTTGATCAGTGCATAATCAGCCAAATGATCAGTGCATGCTGTCACGTGATCAGTGTATGATCAGGTTCGTGATCAGTGCATGATCAGCCACGTAATCAGTGCATGATAGCCACCTGACCAGTGCATGATCAGCAACGTGATTAGTTCCTGATCAGCCAGATGATCAGTGCGTGATCAGCCACGTGATCACTGTATGATCAGCCACGTCATCAGAGCATGGGCAGTCACAGGATCAGTGTATGATCGGCCACGTGATCATTGCATGATAGCCAAGTTATGAATGCATGATAGCTACGTGATCAGTGCATGATCAGTCACATGATCAGTGCATGATTAGCCACGTGATCACTGCATGATAGCCATGTGATCATTGCCTACAGTTACATGATCAGTGCATTGGCAGTCAGGTCATCAGTGCATGATACCCACGTGATTAGCGCATGATCAATACCATGATCAGCAATATTCAGACACGTGATCACTGTATGCTCAGTCACGTGGTAATTTCCTGATCAGCCACGTGATCAGTGTATGATAAGCCACGTGATCAGTGCATGATCCGCAACGTGATTAGTGCATGATCAGCCACGTGATCAATATATGATCAGCAACGTGATCAGTGCACGTTCAGCCACGTGATCAGTGCATGATCAGACACGTGGTCACTGCATGCAGAGTCACGTAATCAGTGTATCATCAGAAACGTGATCAGTGCATGATCAGCCACGTGATCAGTGCATGAGCAGCCACGTGATCAGTGCATGATCAGCCACGTGATCAGTGCATGATCAGCCCCTTGATCAGTGCATAATCAGCCAAATGATCAGTGCATGCTGTCACGTGATCAGTGTATGATCAGGTTCGTGATCAGTGCATGATCAGCCACGTAATCAGTGCATGATAGCCACCTGACCAGTGCATGATCAGCAACGTGATTAGTTCCTGATCAGCCAGATGATCAGTGCGTGATCAGCCACGTGATCACTGTATGATCAGCCACGTCATCAGAGCATGGGCAGTCACAGGATCAGTGTATGATCGGCCACGTGATCATTGCATGATAGCCAAGTTATGAATGCATGATAGCTACGTGATCAGTGCATGATCAGTCACATGATCAGTGCATGATTAGCCACGTGATCACTGCATGATAGCCATGTGATCATTGCCTACAGTTACATGATCAGTGCATTGGCAGTCAGGTCATCAGTGCATGATACCCACGTGATTAGCGCATGATCAATAACATAACCAGCAATATTCAGACACGTGATCACTGTATGCTCAGTCACGTGATAATTTCCTGATCAGCCACGCGATCAGTGTATGATCATCCTCGAGATCAATGCATGCGCAGTCACAAGATCAGTGCATGATAGCCACGTGATCAGTGCATCATCAGTCACGTATTCAGTGCAAGATCAGTCACGTGATCAGTGCATGATAGCCAGGTGATCACTGCATGATCATTCACGAGATCAGTGCATGATCAGTCATGTGATAAGTGCATGATCAGGCACGTGATCAGTGCATGATCAGGCACATGATCAGTGCATGATCAGTCACCTGATCAGTGTATGATCAGCCACGTAATCAGTGCATGATAGCCACGTGACGAGTGCATGATCATTCACGAGATCAGTGAATGATAAGCCATGCGATCAGTGCATGATAGCCATGTGATCAGTGCATGATAGCTACGTGATCAGTGCATGATCAGCCACGGATTCAGTGCATGATCAGCCACGTGATCACTGTATGATCAGCCACGTGATCAGTGCATGTGCAGTCACGTGATCAGTGTATTATCAGCCATGTGTTCAGTGCATGATATACAAGTGATCAATGCATGATAGCTACATGGTCAGTGCATGCTCAGTCACATGAGCAGTGCATGATCAGCCACGTGATCAGTGCATGATACCCCGTGATCATTGCCTACAATTATGTGATCAGTGCATGTGCAGTACGTGATCAGTGCATGCGCAGGCACCTGATCAGTGTATGATCAGACACGTGATCAGTTCATGATCAGCCATGTGATCAGTGCATGATAGCCACCAGATCAGTGCATGTTAAGCAACGTGATTAGTGCATGATCAGCCACGTGATCAGTGTATGATGAGCCACGCGATCAGTGTATGATCAACCACGTGATCAGTGCATGATCAGCAACATGATCAGTGCATGATCAGCCACGTGATCAGTACATGATCACCACGTGATCAGTGTATGATCATCCGCTAGATGAGTGCATGTGCGGTCACAGGATCAGTGCATGATCAGCCATGTGATCAGTGCATTATCAGCCACGTGATCAGTACATCATCCGCAAAGTGATTAGTGCATGATCTGTCACGTGATCAGGGTATGATCAGCCAGGTGATCAGTGCATGATCACCCACGTGATCAGCGCATGATCAGCCACGTGATCAGTGCATGCAGGGTCACGTGATCAGTGTATGATCAGCTTCGTCATCAATGCATGATCAGCCACGTTATCAGTGCAGGATCAGGCACGTGAAGAGTGCATGATCAGTCACGTGATCAGTGAATGATAGCCAGGTTATCAGCGCATGATCAGCCACGTGATCAGTGCACGATCAGCACGTGAACAGTGTGTGCTCAGTCTCGTGATCAGGGCCTACTGAGCTGCGTGATTCGTGCCTGCTCATCTGCTTGAAAATTGCCAGTTGAGCCGTCTGATTCCTGCCTATTCAGCTGCTTGATGTTTGCCAGCTGAGCAGCATGATTCATCACAGCTGAGGTCCATGATTATTGCCTGCTGATTGCGTGATTCGTGCCTACTCAGCTCTTTGGTTATTGCCTCCAGAGGCACATCATCAGTGCATGATAGCCACGTGATCAGTTCTTGATTAGTCACATGATCAGCAGCATTCAGACACGAGATCACTGCATGCTAAGTCATGTGATCAGATCATGATCTGCCGTGTGTTTAGTGCATGATCAGCCACGTGATAAGTGCATGATCATCCACGTGACTATTACATGCACAATCAAGTGATCAGTGCATGATAGCCACGTGATCTCTGCATGATCAGTCACGTGACCAGTGTATGATTAGCCACGTGATAAATGCATGATAGCCACGTGACCAGTACATGATTAATCAGTGCATGATCAGTCACATGATCAGCGTATGATCATCCACGTGATCAGTGCATGATCAGCCACGTGATCAGTGCATGCACAGTCATGTGATCAGTGTATGATAAGCTTCGTGATCAGTGCATGATCAGCCACGTGATCAGTGCATGATCAGCCACGTGATCAGTGCATGATAGCCACCTGATCAGTGCATGATAGCCACCTGATCAGTGCATGATAAGCAAAGTGATTAGAGCATTATCAGCCACCTGATCAGAGTATGATCAGCCACGTGATCAGTGCATGATCAGCCACGTGATCAGTGCATGATAGCCACCTGATCAGTGCATGATAAGCAAAGTGACTAGAGCATTATCAGCCACCTGATCAGAGTATGATCAGCCACGTGATCAGTGCATGATCAGCCACGTGATCAGTGCATGCAGAGTCACGTGATCAGTGTATGATCAGCCAAATGATCAGTGCATGATCAGGTACGTGATCAGTGCATGCTCAGGCACATGATCAGTGCATGATCAGTCATGTGATCAGTGTTTGATCAGTCACGTGATCAGTGCATGATAAGCCATGTGATCAGTGTATGATAAGCCACGTGATCAATGTATGATCAGAAACGTGATCAGTGCATGATCAGCCACGTGATCACTGCAGGCAGAGTCACGTGATCAGTGTATGATCAGAAACGTGATCAGTGCATGATCAGCCACGTGATCAGTGTATGATCAGCCAAATGATCAGTGCATGATCAGGTAAGTGATCAGTGCATGTTGAGGCACATGATCAGTGCATGATCAGCCAAGTGATCAGTGCATGATCAGCCACGTGATCAGTGTATGATAAGCCACGTGATCAGTGCATGATCCGCAACGTGATTAGTGCATGATCAGCCACGTGATCAATATATGATCAGCAACGTGATCAGTGCACGTTCAGCCACGTGATCAGTGCATGATCAGACACGTGGTCACTGCATGCAGAGTCACGTAATCAGTGTATCATCAGAAACGTGATCAGTGCATGATCAGCCACGTGATCAGTGCATGAGCAGCCACGTGATCAGTGCATGATCAGCCACGTGATCAGTGCATGATCAGCCCCTTGATCAGTGCATAATCAGCCAAATGATCAGTGCATGCTGTCACGTGATCAGTGTATGATCAGGTTCGTGATCAGTGCATGATCAGCCACGTAATCAGTGCATGATAGCCACCTGACCAGTGCATGATCAGCAACGTGATTAGTTCCTGATCAGCCAGATGATCAGTGCGTGATCAGCCACGTGATCACTGTATGATCAGCCACGTCATCAGAGCATGGGCAGTCACAGGATCAGTGTATGATCGGCCACGTGATCATTGCATGATAGCCAAGTTATGAATGCATGATAGCTACGTGATCAGTGCATGATCAGTCACATGATCAGTGCATGATTAGCCACGTGATCACTGCATGATAGCCATGTGATCATTGCCTACAGTTACATGATCAGTGCATTGGCAGTCAGGTCATCAGTGCATGATACCCACGTGATTAGCGCATGATCAATAACATAACCAGCAATATTCAGACACGTGATCACTGTATGCTCAGTCACGTGATAATTTCCTGATCAGCCACGCGATCAGTGTATGATCATCCTCGAGATCAATGCATGCGCAGTCACAAGATCAGTGCATGATAGCCACGTGATCAGTGCATCATCAGTCACGTATTCAGTGCAAGATCAGTCACGTGATCAGTGCATGATAGCCAGGTGATCACTGCATGATCATTCACGAGATCAGTGCATGATCAGTCATGTGATAAGTGCATGATCAGGCACGTGATCAGTGCATGATCAGGCACATGATCAGTGCATGATCAGTCACCTGATCAGTGTATGATCAGCCACGTAATCAGTGCATGATAGCCACGTGACGAGTGCATGATCATTCACGAGATCAGTGAATGATAAGCCATGCGATCAGTGCATGATAGCCATGTGATCAGTGCATGATAGCTACGTGATCAGTGCATGATCAGCCACGGATTCAGTGCATGATCAGCCACGTGATCACTGTATGATCAGCCACGTGATCAGTGCATGTGCAGTCACGTGATCAGTGTATTATCAGCCATGTGTTCAGTGCATGATATACAAGTGATCAATGCATGATAGCTACATGGTCAGTGCATGCTCAGTCACATGAGCAGTGCATGATCAGCCACGTGATCAGTGCATGATACCCCGTGATCATTGCCTACAATTATGTGATCAGTGCATGTGCAGTACGTGATCAGTGCATGCGCAGGCACCTGATCAGTGTATGATCAGACACGTGATCAGTTCATGATCAGCCATGTGATCAGTGCATGATAGCCACCAGATCAGTGCATGTTAAGCAACGTGATTAGTGCATGATCAGCCACGTGATCAGTGTATGATGAGCCACGCGATCAGTGTATGATCAACCACGTGATCAGTGCATGATCAGCAACATGATCAGTGCATGATCAGCCACGTGATCAGTACATGATCACCACGTGATCAGTGTATGATCATCCGCTAGATGAGTGCATGTGCGGTCACAGGATCAGTGCATGATCAGCCATGTGATCAGTGCATTATCAGCCACGTGATCAGTACATCATCCGCAAAGTGATTAGTGCATGATCTGTCACGTGATCAGGGTATGATCAGCCAGGTGATCAGTGCATGATCACCCACGTGATCAGCGCATGATCAGCCACGTGATCAGTGCATGCAGGGTCACGTGATCAGTGTATGATCAGCTTCGTCATCAATGCATGATCAGCCACGTTATCAGTGCAGGATCAGGCACGTGAAGAGTGCATGATCAGTCACGTGATCAGTGAATGATAGCCAGGTTATCAGCGCATGATCAGCCACGTGATCAGTGCACGATCAGCACGTGAACAGTGTGTGCTCAGTCTCGTGATCAGGGCCTACTGAGCTGCGTGATTCGTGCCTGCTCATCTGCTTGAAAATTGCCAGTTGAGCCGTCTGATTCCTGCCTATTCAGCTGCTTGATGTTTGCCAGCTGAGCAGCATGATTCATCACAGCTGAGGTCCATGATTATTGCCTGCTGATTGCGTGATTCGTGCCTACTCAGCTCTTTGGTTATTGCCTCCAGAGGCACATCATCAGTGCATGATAGCCACGTGATCAGTTCTTGATTAGTCACATGATCAGCAGCATTCAGACACGAGATCACTGCATGCTAAGTCATGTGATCAGATCATGATCTGCCGTGTGTTTAGTGCATGATCAGCCACGTGATAAGTGCATGATCATCCACGTGACTGTTACATGCACAATCAAGTGATCAGTGCATGATAGCAACGTGATCTGTGCATGATCAGTCACGTGACCAGTGTATGATTAGCCACGTGATAAATGCATGATAGCCACGTGACCAGTACATGATTAATCAGTGCATGATCAGTCACATGATCAGCGTATGATCATCCACGTGATCAGTGCATGATCAGCCACGTGATCAGTGCATGCACAGTCATGTGATCAGTGTATGATAAGCTTCGTGATCAGTGATTGATCAGCCACGTGATCAGTGCATGATCAGCCACGTGATCAGTGCATGATCAGCCACGTGATCAGTGCATGATAGCCACCTGATCAGTGCATGATAAGCAAAGTGATTAGAGCATTATCAGCCACCTGATCAGAGTATGATCAGCCACGTGATCAGTGCATGATCAGCCACGTGATCAGTGCATGATAGCCACCTGATCAGTGCATGATAAGCAAAGTGACTAGAGCATTATCAGCCACCTGATCAGAGTATGATCAGCCACGTGATCAGTGCATGATCAGCCACGTGATCAGTGCATGCAGAGTCACGTGATCAGTGTATGATCAGCCAAATGATCAGTGCATGATCAGGTACGTGATCAGTGCATGCTCAGGCACATGATCAGTGCATGATCAGTCATGTGATCAGTGTTTGATCAGTCACGTGATCAGTGCATGATAAGCCATGTGATCAGTGTATGATAAGCCACGTGATCAATGTATGATCAGAAACGTGATCAGTGCATGATCAGCCACGTGATCACTGCAGGCAGAGTCACGTGATCAGTGTATGATCAGAAACGTGATCAGTGCATGATCAGCCACGTGATCAGTGTATGATCAGCCAAATGATCAGTGCATGATCAGGTAAGTGATCAGTGCATGTTGAGGCACATGATCAGTGCATGATCAGCCAAGTGATCAGTGCATGATCAGCCACGTGATCAGTGTATGATAAGCCACGTGATCAGTGCATGATCCGCAACGTGATTAGTGCATGATCAGCCACGTGATCAATATATGATCAGCAACGTGATCAGTGCACGTTCAGCCACGTGATCAGTGCATGATCAGACACGTGGTCACTGCATGCAGAGTCACGTAATCAGTGTATCATCAGAAACGTGATCAGTGCATGATCAGCCACGTGATCAGTGCATGAGCAGCCACGTGATCAGTGCATGATCAGCCACGTGATCAGTGCATGATCAGCCCCTTGATCAGTGCATAATCAGCCAAATGATCAGTGCATGCTGTCACGTGATCAGTGTATGATCAGGTTCGTGATCAGTGCATGATCAGCCACGTAATCAGTGCATGATAGCCACCTGACCAGTGCATGATCAGCAACGTGATTAGTTCCTGATCAGCCAGATGATCAGTGCATGATCAGCCACGTGATCACTGTATGATCAGCCACGTCATCAGAGCATGGGCAGTCACAGGATCAGTGTATGATCGGCCACGTGATCATTGCATGATAGCCAAGTTATGAATGCATGATAGCTACGTGATCAGTGCATGATCAGTCACATGATCAGTGCATGATTAGCCACGTGATCACTGCATGATAGCCATGTGATCATTGCCTACAGTTACATGATCAGTGCATTGGCAGTCAGGTCATCAGTGCATGATACCCACGTGATTAGCGCATGATCAATACCATGATCAGCAATATTCAGACACGTGATCACTGTATGCTCAGTCACGTGGTAATTTCCTGATCAGCCACGTGATCAGTGTATGATAAGCCACGTGATCAGTGCATGATCCGCAACGTGATTAGTGCATGATCAGCCACGTGATCAATATATGATCAGCAACGTGATCAGTGCACGGTTCAGCCACGTGATCAGTGCATGATCAGACACGTGGTCACTGCATGCAGAGTCACGTAATCAGTGTATCATCAGAAACGTGATCAGTGCATGATCAGCCACGTGATCAGTGCATGAGCAGCCACGTGATCAGTGCATGATCAGCCACGTGATCAGTGCATGATCAGCCCCTTGATCAGTGCATAATCAGCCAAATGATCAGTGCATGCTGTCACGTGATCAGTGTATGATCAGGTTCGTGATCAGTGCATGATCAGCCACGTAATCAGTGCATGATAGCCACCTGACCAGTGCATGATCAGCAACGTGATTAGTTCCTGATCAGCCAGATGATCAGTGCGTGATCAGCCACGTGATCACTGTATGATCAGCCACGTCATCAGAGCATGGGCAGTCACAGGATCAGTGTATGATCGGCCACGTGATCATTGCATGATAGCCAAGTTATGAATGCATGATAGCTACGTGATCAGTGCATGATCAGTCACATGATCAGTGCATGATTAGCCACGTGATCACTGCATGATAGCCATGTGATCATTGCCTACAGTTACATGATCAGTGCATTGGCAGTCAGGTCATCAGTGCATGATACCCACGTGATTAGCGCATGATCAATAACATAACCAGCAATATTCAGACACGTGATCACTGTATGCTCAGTCACGTGATAATTTCCTGATCAGCCACGCGATCAGTGTATGATCATCCTCGAGATCAATGCATGCGCAGTCACAAGATCAGTGCATGATAGCCACGTGATCAGTGCATCATCAGTCACGTATTCAGTGCAAGATCAGTCACGTGATCAGTGCATGATAGCCAGGTGATCACTGCATGATCATTCACGAGATCAGTGCATGATCAGTCATGTGATAAGTGCATGATCAGGCACGTGATCAGTGCATGATCAGGCACATGATCAGTGCATGATCAGTCACCTGATCAGTGTATGATCAGCCACGTAATCAGTGCATGATAGCCACGTGACGAGTGCATGATCATTCACGAGATCAGTGAATGATAAGCCATGCGATCAGTGCATGATAGCCATGTGATCAGTGCATGATAGCTACGTGATCAGTGCATGATCAGCCACGGATTCAGTGCATGATCAGCCACGTGATCACTGTATGATCAGCCACGTGATCAGTGCATGTGCAGTCACGTGATCAGTGTATTATCAGCCATGTGTTCAGTGCATGATATACAAGTGATCAATGCATGATAGCTACATGGTCAGTGCATGCTCAGTCACATGAGCAGTGCATGATCAGCCACGTGATCAGTGCATGATACCCCGTGATCATTGCCTACAATTATGTGATCAGTGCATGTGCAGTACGTGATCAGTGCATGCGCAGGCACCTGATCAGTGTATGATCAGACACGTGATCAGTTCATGATCAGCCATGTGATCAGTGCATGATAGCCACCAGATCAGTGCATGTTAAGCAACGTGATTAGTGCATGATCAGCCACGTGATCAGTGTATGATGAGCCACGCGATCAGTGTATGATCAACCACGTGATCAGTGCATGATCAGCAACATGATCAGTGCATGATCAGCCACGTGATCAGTACATGATCACCACGTGATCAGTGTATGATCATCCGCTAGATGAGTGCATGTGCGGTCACAGGATCAGTGCATGATCAGCCATGTGATCAGTGCAGGATCAGGCACGTGAAGAGTGCATGATCAGTCACGTGATCAGTGAATGATAGCCAGGTTATCAGCGCATGATCAGCCATGTGATCAGTGCACGATCAGCACGTCACGTGAACAGTGTGTGCTCAGTCTCGTGATCAGGGCCTACTGAGCTGCGTGATTCGTGCCTGCTCATCTGCTTGAAAATTGCCAGTTGAGCCGTCTGATTCCTGCCTATTCAGCTGCTTGATGTTTGCCAGCTGAGCAGCATGATTCATCACAGCTGAGGTCCATGATTATTGCCTGCTGATTGCGTGATTCGTGCCTACTCAGCTCTTTGGTTATTGCCTCCAGAGGCACATCATCAGTGCATGATAGCCACGTGATCAGTTCTTGATTAGTCACATGATCAGCAGCATTCAGACACGAGATCACTGCATGCTAAGTCATGTGATCAGATCATGATCTGCCGTGTGTTTAGTGCATGATCAGCCACGTGATAAGTGCATGATCATCCACGTGACTATTACATGCACAATCAAGTGATCAGTGCATGATAGCAACGTGATCTGTGCATGATCAGTCACGTGACCAGTGTATGATTAGCCACGTGATAAATGCATGATAGCCACGTGACCAGTACATGATTAATCAGTGCATGATCAGTCACATGATCAGCGTATGATCATCCACGTGATCAGTGCATGATCAGCCACGTGATCAGTGCATGCACAGTCATGTGATCAGTGTATGATAAGCTTCGTGATCAGTGATTGATCAGCCACGTGATCAGTGCATGATCAGCCACGTGATCAGTGCATGATCAGCCACGTGATCAGTGCATGATAGCCACCTGATCAGTGCATGATAAGCAAAGTGATTAGAGCATTATCAGCCACCTGATCAGAGTATGATCAGCCACGTGATCAGTGCATGATCAGCCACGTGATCAGTGCATGATAGCCACCTGATCAGTGCATGATAAGCAAAGTGACTAGAGCATTATCAGCCACCTGATCAGAGTATGATCAGCCACGTGATCAGTGCATGATCAGCCACGTGATCAGTGCATGCAGAGTCACGTGATCAGTGTATGATCAGCCAAATGATCAGTGCATGATCAGGTACGTGATCAGTGCATGCTCAGGCACATGATCAGTGCATGATCAGTCATGTGATCAGTGTTTGATCAGTCACGTGATCAGTGCATGATAAGCCATGTGATCAGTGCATGATCAGCCACGTGATCACTGCAGGCAGAGTCACGTGATCAGTGTATGATCAGAAACGTGATCAGTGCATGATCAGCCACGTGATCAGTGTATGATCAGCCAAATGATCAGTGCATGATCAGGTAAGTGATCAGTGCATGTTGAGGCACATGATCAGTGCATGATCAGCCAAGTGATCAGTGCATGATCAGCCACGTGATCAGTGTATGATAAGCCACGTGATCAGTGCATGATCCGCAACGTGATTAGTGCATGATCAGCCACGTGATCAATATATGATCAGCAACGTGATCAGTGCACGTTCAGCCACGTGATCAGTGCATGATCAGACACGTGGTCACTGCATGCAGAGTCACGTAATCAGTGTATCATCAGAAACGTGATCAGTGCATGATCAGCCACGTGATCAGTGCATGAGCAGCCACGTGATCAGTGCATGATCAGCCACGTGATCAGTGCATGATCAGCCCCTTGATCAGTGCATAATCAGCCAAATGATCAGTGCATGCTGTCACGTGATCAGTGTATGATCAGGTTCGTGATCAGTGCATGATCAGCCACGTAATCAGTGCATGATAGCCACCTGACCAGTGCATGATCAGCAACGTGATTAGTTCCTGATCAGCCAGATGATCAGTGCGTGATCAGCCACGTGATCACTGTATGATCAGCCACGTCATCAGAGCATGGGCAGTCACAGGATCAGTGTATGATCGGCCACGTGATCATTGCATGATAGCCAAGTTATGAATGCATGATAGCTACGTGATCAGTGCATGATCAGTCACATGATCAGTGCATGATTAGCCACGTGATCACTGCATGATAGCCATGTGATCATTGCCTACAGTTACATGATCAGTGCATTGGCAGTCAGGTCATCAGTGCATGATACCCACGTGATTAGCGCATGATCAATAACATAACCAGCAATATTCAGACACGTGATCACTGTATGCTCAGTCACGTGATAATTTCCTGATCAGCCACGCGATCAGTGTATGATCATCCTCGAGATCAATGCATGCGCAGTCACAAGATCAGTGCATGATAGCCACGTGATCAGTGCATCATCAGTCACGTATTCAGTGCAAGATCAGTCACGTGATCAGTGCATGATAGCCAGGTGATCACTGCATGATCATTCACGAGATCAGTGCATGATCAGTCATGTGATAAGTGCATGATCAGGCACGTGATCAGTGCATGATCAGGCACATGATCAGTGCATGATCAGTCACCTGATCAGTGTATGATCAGCCACGTAATCAGTGCATGATAGCCACGTGACGAGTGCATGATCATTCACGAGATCAGTGAATGATAAGCCATGCGATCAGTGCATGATAGCCATGTGATCAGTGCATGATAGCTACGTGATCAGTGCATGATCAGCCACGGATTCAGTGCATGATCAGCCACGTGATCACTGTATGATCAGCCACGTGATCAGTGCATGTGCAGTCACGTGATCAGTGTATTATCAGCCATGTGTTCAGTGCATGATATACAAGTGATCAATGCATGATAGCTACATGGTCAGTGCATGCTCAGTCACATGAGCAGTGCATGATCAGCCACGTGATCAGTGCATGATACCCCGTGATCATTGCCTACAATTATGTGATCAGTGCATGTGCAGTACGTGATCAGTGCATGCGCAGGCACCTGATCAGTGTATGATCAGACACGTGATCAGTTCATGATCAGCCATGTGATCAGTGCATGATAGCCACCAGATCAGTGCATGTTAAGCAACGTGATTAGTGCATGATCAGCCACGTGATCAGTGTATGATGAGCCACGCGATCAGTGTATGATCAACCACGTGATCAGTGCATGATCAGCAACATGATCAGTGCATGATCAGCCACGTGATCAGTACATGATCACCACGTGATCAGTGTATGATCATCCGCTAGATGAGTGCATGTGCGGTCACAGGATCAGTGCATGATCAGCCATGTGATCAGTGCATTATCAGCCACGTGATCAGTACATCATCCGCAAAGTGATTAGTGCATGATCTGTCACGTGATCAGGGTATGATCAGCCAGGTGATCAGTGCATGATCACCCACGTGATCAGCGCATGATCAGCCACGTGATCAGTGCATGCAGGGTCACGTGATCAGTGTATGATCAGCTTCGTCATCAATGCATGATCAGCCACGTTATCAGTGCAGGATCAGGCACGTGAAGAGTGCATGATCAGTCACGTGATCAGTGAATGATAGCCAGGTTATCAGCGCATGATCAGCCACGTGATCAGTGCACGATCAGCACGTGAACAGTGTGTGCTCAGTCTCGTGATCAGGGCCTACTGAGCTGCGTGATTCGTGCCTGCTCATCTGCTTGAAAATTGCCAGTTGAGCCGTCTGATTCCTGCCTATTCAGCTGCTTGATGTTTGCCAGCTGAGCAGCATGATTCATCACAGCTGAGGTCCATGATTATTGCCTGCTGATTGCGTGATTCGTGCCTACTCAGCTCTTTGGTTATTGCCTCCAGAGGCACATCATCAGTGCATGATAGCCACGTGATCAGTTCTTGATTAGTCACATGATCAGCAGCATTCAGACACGAGATCACTGCATGCTAAGTCATGTGATCAGATCATGATCTGCCGTGTGTTTAGTGCATGATCAGCCACGTGATAAGTGCATGATCATCCACGTGACTATTACATGCACAATCAAGTGATCAGTGCATGATAGCCACGTGATCTGTGCATGATCAGTCACGTGACCAGTGTATGATTAGCCACGTGATAAATGCATGATAGCCACGTGACCAGTACATGATTAATCAGTGCATGATCAGTCACATGATCAGCGTATGATCATCCACGTGATCAGTGCATGATCAGCCACGTGATCAGTGCATGCACAGTCATGTGATCAGTGTATGATAAGCTTCGTGATCAGTGATTGATCAGCCACGTGATCAGTGCATGATCAGCCACGTGATCAGTGCATGATCAGCCACGTGATCAGTGCATGATAGCCACCTGATCAGTGCATGATAAGCAAAGTGATTAGAGCATTATCAGCCACCTGATCAGAGTATGATCAGCCACGTGATCAGTGCATGATCAGCCACGTGATCAGTGCATGATAGCCACCTGATCAGTGCATGATAAGCAAAGTGACTAGAGCATTATCAGCCACCTGATCAGAGTATGATCAGCCACGTGATCAGTGCATGATCAGCCACGTGATCAGTGCATGCAGAGTCACGTGATCAGTGTATGATCAGCCAAATGATCAGTGCATGATCAGGTACGTGATCAGTGCATGCTCAGGCACATGATCAGTGCATGATCAGTCATGTGATCAGTGTTTGATCAGTCACGTGATCAGTGCATGATAAGCCATGTGATCAGTGTATGATAAGCCACGTGATCAATGTATGATCAGAAACGTGATCAGTGCATGATCAGCCACGTGATCACTGCAGGCAGAGTCACGTGATCAGTGTATGATCAGAAACGTGATCAGTGCATGATCAGCCACGTGATCAGTGTATGATCAGCCAAATGATCAGTGCATGATCAGGTAAGTGATCAGTGCATGTTGAGGCACATGATCAGTGCATGATCAGCCAAGTGATCAGTGCATGATCAGCCACGTGATCAGTGTATGATAAGCCACGTGATCAGTGCATGATCCGCAACGTGATTAGTGCATGATCAGCCACGTGATCAATATATGATCAGCAACGTGATCAGTGCACGTTCAGCCACGTGATCAGTGCATGATCAGACACGTGGTCACTGCATGCAGAGTCACGTAATCAGTGTATCATCAGAAACGTGATCAGTGCATGATCAGCCACGTGATCAGTGCATGAGCAGCCACGTGATCAGTGCATGATCAGCCACGTGATCAGTGCATGATCAGCCCCTTGATCAGTGCATAATCAGCCAAATGATCAGTGCATGCTGTCACGTGATCAGTGTATGATCAGGTTCGTGATCAGTGCATGATCAGCCACGTAATCAGTGCATGATAGCCACCTGACCAGTGCATGATCAGCAACGTGATTAGTTCCTGATCAGCCAGATGATCAGTGCGTGATCAGCCACGTGATCACTGTATGATCAGCCACGTCATCAGAGCATGGGCAGTCACAGGATCAGTGTATGATCGGCCACGTGATCATTGCATGATAGCCAAGTTATGAATGCATGATAGCTACGTGATCAGTGCATGATCAGTCACATGATCAGTGCATGATTAGCCACGTGATCACTGCATGATAGCCATGTGATCATTGCCTACAGTTACATGATCAGTGCATTGGCAGTCAGGTCATCAGTGCATGATACCCACGTGATTAGCGCATGATCAATAACATAACCAGCAATATTCAGACACGTGATCACTGTATGCTCAGTCACGTGATAATTTCCTGATCAGCCACGCGATCAGTGTATGATCATCCTCGAGATCAATGCATGCGCAGTCACAAGATCAGTGCATGATAGCCACGTGATCAGTGCATCATCAGTCACGTATTCAGTGCAAGATCAGTCACGTGATCAGTGCATGATAGCCAGGTGATCACTGCATGATCATTCACGAGATCAGTGCATGATCAGTCATGTGATAAGTGCATGATCAGGCACGTGATCAGTGCATGATCAGGCACATGATCAGTGCATGATCAGTCACCTGATCAGTGTATGATCAGCCACGTAATCAGTGCATGATAGCCACGTGACGAGTGCATGATCATTCACGAGATCAGTGAATGATAAGCCATGCGATCAGTGCATGATAGCCATGTGATCAGTGCATGATAGCTACGTGATCAGTGCATGATCAGCCACGGATTCAGTGCATGATCAGCCACGTGATCACTGTATGATCAGCCACGTGATCAGTGCATGTGCAGTCACGTGATCAGTGTATGATCAGCCATGTGTTCAGTGCATGATATACAAGTGATCAATGCATGATAGCTACATGGTCAGTGCATGCTCAGTCACATGAGCAGTGCATGATCAGCCACGTGATCAGTGCATGATACCCCGTGATCATTGCCTACAATTATGTGATCAGTGCATGTGCAGTACGTGATCAGTGCATGCGCAGGCACCTGATCAGTGTATGATCAGACACGTGATCAGTTCATGATCAGCCATGTGATCAGTGCATGATAGCCACCAGATCAGTGCATGTTAAGCAACGTGATTAGTGCATGATCAGCCACGTGATCAGTGTATGATGAGCCACGCGATCAGTGTATGATCAACCACGTGATCAGTGCATGATCAGCAACATGATCAGTGCATGATCAGCCACGTGATCAGTACATGATCACCACGTGATCAGTGTATGATCATCCGCTAGATGAGTGCATGTGCGGTCACAGGATCAGTGCATGATCAGCCATGTGATCAGTGCATTATCAGCCACGTGATCAGTACATCATCCGCAAAGTGATTAGTGCATGATCTGTCACGTGATCAGGGTATGATCAGCCAGGTGATCAGTGCATGATCACCCACGTGATCAGCGCATGATCAGCCACGTGATCAGTGCATGCAGGGTCACGTGATCAGTGTATGATCAGCTTCGTCATCAATGCATGATCAGCCACGTTATCAGTGCAGGATCAGGCACGTGAAGAGTGCATGATCAGTCACGTGATCAGTGAATGATAGCCAGGTTATCAGCGCATGATCAGCCACGTGATCAGTGCACGATCAGCACGTGAACAGTGTGTGCTCAGTCTCGTGATCAGGGCCTACTGAGCTGCGTGATTCGTGCCTGCTCATCTGCTTGAAAATTGCCAGTTGAGCCGTCTGATTCCTGCCTATTCAGCTGCTTGATGTTTGCCAGCTGAGCAGCATGATTCATCACAGCTGAGGTCCATGATTATTGCCTGCTGATTGCGTGATTCGTGCCTACTCAGCTCTTTGGTTATTGCCTCCAGAGGCACATCATCAGTGCATGATAGCCACGTGATCAGTTCTTGATTAGTCACATGATCAGCAGCATTCAGACACGAGATCACTGCATGCTAAGTCATGTGATCAGATCATGATCTGCCGTGTGTTTAGTGCATGATCAGCCACGTGATAAGTGCATGATCATCCACGTGACTATTACATGCACAATCAAGTGATCAGTGCATGATAGCCACGTGATCTGTGCATGATCAGTCACGTGACCAGTGTATGATTAGCCACGTGATAAATGCATGATAGCCACGTGACCAGTACATGATTAATCAGTGCATGATCAGTCACATGATCAGCGTATGATCATCCACGTGATCAGTGCATGATCAGCCACGTGATCAGTGCATGCACAGTCATGTGATCAGTGTATGATAAGCTTCGTGATCAGTGATTGATCAGCCACGTGATCAGTGCATGATCAGCCACGTGATCAGTGCATGATCAGCCACGTGATCAGTGCATGATAGCCACCTGATCAGTGCATGATAAGCAAAGTGATTAGAGCATTATCAGCCACCTGATCAGAGTATGATCAGCCACGTGATCAGTGCATGATCAGCCACGTGATCAGTGCATGATAGCCACCTGATCAGTGCATGATAAGCAAAGTGACTAGAGCATTATCAGCCACCTGATCAGAGTATGATCAGCCACGTGATCAGTGCATGATCAGCCACGTGATCAGTGCATGCAGAGTCACGTGATCAGTGTATGATCAGCCAAATGATCAGTGCATGATCAGGTACGTGATCAGTGCATGCTCAGGCACATGATCAGTGCATGATCAGTCATGTGATCAGTGTTTGATCAGTCACGTGATCAGTGCATGATAAGCCATGTGATCAGTGTATGATAAGCCACGTGATCAATGTATGATCAGAAACGTGATCAGTGCATGATCAGCCACGTGATCACTGCAGGCAGAGTCACGTGATCAGTGTATGATCAGAAACGTGATCAGTGCATGATCAGCCACGTGATCAGTGTATGATCAGCCAAATGATCAGTGCATGATCAGGTAAGTGATCAGTGCATGTTGAGGCACATGATCAGTGCATGATCAGCCAAGTGATCAGTGCATGATCAGCCACGTGATCAGTGTATGATAAGCCACGTGATCAGTGCATGATCCGCAACGTGATTAGTGCATGATCAGCCACGTGATCAATATATGATCAGCAACGTGATCAGTGCACGTTCAGCCACGTGATCAGTGCATGATCAGACACGTGGTCACTGCATGCAGAGTCACGTAATCAGTGTATCATCAGAAACGTGATCAGTGCATGATCAGCCACGTGATCAGTGCATGAGCAGCCACGTGATCAGTGCATGATCAGCCACGTGATCAGTGCATGATCAGCCCCTTGATCAGTGCATAATCAGCCAAATGATCAGTGCATGCTGTCACGTGATCAGTGTATGATCAGGTTCGTGATCAGTGCATGATCAGCCACGTAATCAGTGCATGATAGCCACCTGACCAGTGCATGATCAGCAACGTGATTAGTTCCTGATCAGCCAGATGATCAGTGCGTGATCAGCCACGTGATCACTGTATGATCAGCCACGTCATCAGAGCATGGGCAGTCACAGGATCAGTGTATGATCGGCCACGTGATCATTGCATGATAGCCAAGTTATGAATGCATGATAGCTACGTGATCAGTGCATGATCAGTCACATGATCAGTGCATGATTAGCCACGTGATCACTGCATGATAGCCATGTGATCATTGCCTACAGTTACATGATCAGTGCATTGGCAGTCAGGTCATCAGTGCATGATACCCACGTGATTAGCGCATGATCAATAACATAACCAGCAATATTCAGACACGTGATCACTGTATGCTCAGTCACGTGATAATTTCCTGATCAGCCACGCGATCAGTGTATGATCATCCTCGAGATCAATGCATGCGCAGTCACAAGATCAGTGCATGATAGCCACGTGATCAGTGCATCATCAGTCACGTATTCAGTGCAAGATCAGTCACGTGATCAGTGCATGATAGCCAGGTGATCACTGCATGATCATTCACGAGATCAGTGCATGATCAGTCATGTGATAAGTGCATGATCAGGCACGTGATCAGTGCATGATCAGGCACATGATCAGTGCATGATCAGTCACCTGATCAGTGTATGATCAGCCACGTAATCAGTGCATGATAGCCACGTGACGAGTGCATGATCATTCATGAGATCAGTGAATGATAAGCCATGCGATCAGTGCATGATAGCCATGTGATCAGTGCATGATAGCTACGTGATCAGTGCATGATCAGCCACGGATTCAGTGCATGATCAGCCACGTGATCACTGTATGATCAGCCACGTGATCAGTGCATGTGCAGTCACGTGATCAGTGTATTATCAGCCATGTGTTCAGTGCATGATATACAAGTGATCAATGCATGATAGCTACATGGTCAGTGCATGCTCAGTCACATGAGCAGTGCATGATCAGCCACGTGATCAGTGCATGATACCCCGTGATCATTGCCTACAATTATGTGATCAGTGCATGCGCAGGCACCTGATCAGTGTATGATCAGACACGTGATCAGTTCATGATCAGCCATGTGATCAGTGCATGATAGCCACCAGATCAGTGCATGTTAAGCAACGTGATTAGTGCATGATCAGCCATGTGATCAGTGTATGATGAGCCACGCGATCAGTGTATGATCAACCACGTGATCAGTGCATGATCAGCAACATGATCAGTGCATGATCAGCCACGTGATCAGTACATGATCACCACGTGATCAGTGTATGATCATCCGCTAGATGAGTGCATGTGCGGTCACAGGATCAGTGCATGATCAGCCATGTGATCAGTGCATTATCAGCCACGTGATCAGTACATCATCCGCAAAGTGATTAGTGCATGATCTGTCACGTGATCAGGGTATGATCAGCCAGGTGATCAGTGCATGATCACCCACGTGATCAGCGCATGATCAGCCACGTGATCAGTGCATGCAGGGTCACGTGATCAGTGTATGATCAGCTTCGTCATCAATGCATGATCAGCCACGTTATCAGTGCAGGATCAGGCACGTGAAGAGTGCATGATCAGTCACGTGATCAGTGAATGATAGCCAGGTTATCAGCGCATGATCAGCCACGTGATCAGTGCACGATCAGCACGTGAACAGTGTGTGCTCAGTCTCGTGATCAGGGCCTACTGAGCTGCGTGATTCGTGCCTGCTCATCTGCTTGAAAATTGCCAGTTGAGCCGTCTGATTCCTGCCTATTCAGCTGCTTGATGTTTGCCAGCTGAGCAGCATGATTCATCACAGCTGAGGTCCATGATTATTGCCTGCTGATTGCGTGATTCGTGCCTACTCAGCTCTTTGGTTATTGCCTCCAGAGGCACATCATCAGTGCATGATAGCCACGTGATCAGTTCTTGATTAGTCACATGATCAGCAGCATTCAGACACGAGATCACTGCATGCTAAGTCATGTGATCAGATCATGATCTGCCGTGTGTTTAGTGCATGATCAGCCACGTGATAAGTGCATGATCATCCACGTGACTATTACATGCACAATCAAGTGATCAGTGCATGATAGCAACGTGATCTGTGCATGATCAGTCACGTGACCAGTGTATGATTAGCCACGTGATAAATGCATGATAGCCACGTGACCAGTACATGATTAATCAGTGCATGATCAGTCACATGATCAGCGTATGATCATCCACGTGATCAGTGCATGATCAGCCACGTGATCAGTGCATGCACAGTCATGTGATCAGTGTATGATAAGCTTCGTGATCAGTGATTGATCAGCCACGTGATCAGTGCATGATCAGCCACGTGATCAGTGCATGATCAGCCACGTGATCAGTGCATGATAGCCACCTGATCAGTGCATGATAAGCAAAGTGATTAGAGCATTATCAGCCACCTGATCAGAGTATGATCAGCCACGTGATCAGTGCATGATCAGCCACGTGATCAGTGCATGATAGCCACCTGATCAGTGCATGATAAGCAAAGTGACTAGAGCATTATCAGCCACCTGATCAGAGTATGATCAGCCACGTGATCAGTGCATGATCAGCCACGTGATCAGTGCATGCAGAGTCACGTGATCAGTGTATGATCAGCCAAATGATCAGTGCATGATCAGGTACGTGATCAGTGCATGCTCAGGCACATGATCAGTGCATGATCAGTCATGTGATCAGTGTTTGATCAGTCACGTGATCAGTGCATGATAAGCCATGTGATCAGTGTATGATAAGCCACGTGATCAATGTATGATCAGAAACGTGATCAGTGCATGATCAGCCACGTGATCACTGCAGGCAGAGTCACGTGATCAGTGTATGATCAGAAACGTGATCAGTGCATGATCAGCCACGTGATCAGTGTATGATCAGCCAAATGATCAGTGCATGATCAGGTAAGTGATCAGTGCATGTTGAGGCACATGATCAGTGCATGATCAGCCAAGTGATCAGTGCATGATCAGCCACGTGATTAGTGCATGATCAGCCACGTGATCAATATATGATCAGCAACGTGATCAGTGCACGTTCAGCCACGTGATCAGTGCATGATCAGACACGTGGTCACTGCATGCAGAGTCACGTAATCAGTGTATCATCAGAAACGTGATCAGTGCATGATCAGCCACGTGATCAGTGCATGAGCAGCCACGTGATCAGTGCATGATCAGCCACGTGATCAGTGCATGATCAGCCCCTTGATCAGTGCATAATCAGCCAAATGATCAGTGCATGCTGTCATGTGATCAGTGTATGATCAGGTTCGTGATCAGTGCATGATCAGCCACGTAATCAGTGCATGATAGCCACCTGACCAGTGCATGATCAGCAACGTGATTAGTTCCTGATCAGCCAGATGATCAGTGCGTGATCAGCCACGTGATCACTGTATGATCAGCCACGTCATCAGAGCATGGGCAGTCACAGGATCAGTGTATGATCGGCCACGTGATCATTGCATGATAGCCAAGTTATGAATGCATGATAGCTACGTGATCAGTGCATGATCAGTCACATGATCAGTGCATGATTAGCCA
Organism: Bos taurus; assembly: GCF_002263795.3. Taxonomy (NCBI): domain Eukaryota; kingdom Metazoa; phylum Chordata; class Mammalia; order Artiodactyla; family Bovidae; genus Bos; species Bos taurus. The sequence goes on along the minus strand of NW_020192114.1, from coordinate 9,850 downwards.
CGTGATCACTGCATGATAGCCATGTGATCATTGCCTACAGTTACATGATCAGTGCATTGGCAGTCAGGTCATCAGTGCATGATACCCACGTGATTAGCGCATGATCAATACCATGATCAGCAATATTCAGACACGTGATCACTGTATGCTCAGTCACGTGGTAATTTCCTGATCAGCCACGTGATCAGTGTATGATAAGCCACGTGATCAGTGCATGATCCGCAACGTGATTAGTGCATGATCAGCCACGTGATCAATATATGATCAGCAACGTGATCAGTGCACGTTCAGCCACGTGATCAGTGCATGATCAGACACGTGGTCACTGCATGCAGAGTCACGTAATCAGTGTATCATCAGAAACGTGATCAGTGCATGATCAGCCACGTGATCAGTGCATGAGCAGCCACGTGATCAGTGCATGATCAGCCACGTGATCAGTGCATGATCAGCCCCTTGATCAGTGCATAATCAGCCAAATGATCAGTGCATGCTGTCACGTGATCAGTGTATGATCAGGTTCGTGATCAGTGCATGATCAGCCACGTAATCAGTGCATGATAGCCACCTGACCAGTGCATGATCAGCAACGTGATTAGTTCCTGATCAGCCAGATGATCAGTGCGTGATCAGCCACGTGATCACTGTATGATCAGCCACGTCATCAGAGCATGGGCAGTCACAGGATCAGTGTATGATCGGCCACGTGATCATTGCATGATAGCCAAGTTATGAATGCATGATAGCTACGTGATCAGTGCATGATCAGTCACATGATCAGTGCATGATTAGCCACGTGATCACTGCATGATAGCCATGTGATCATTGCCTACAGTTACATGATCAGTGCATTGGCAGTCAGGTCATCAGTGCATGATACCCACGTGATTAGCGCATGATCAATAACATAACCAGCAATATTCAGACACGTGATCACTGTATGCTCAGTCACGTGATAATTTCCTGATCAGCCACGCGATCAGTGTATGATCATCCTCGAGATCAATGCATGCGCAGTCACAAGATCAGTGCATGATAGCCACGTGATCAGTGCATCATCAGTCACGTATTCAGTGCAAGATCAGTCACGTGATCAGTGCATGATAGCCAGGTGATCACTGCATGATCATTCACGAGATCAGTGCATGATCAGTCATGTGATAAGTGCATGATCAGGCACGTGATCAGTGCATGATCAGGCACATGATCAGTGCATGATCAGTCACCTGATCAGTGTATGATCAGCCACGTAATCAGTGCATGATAGCCACGTGACGAGTGCATGATCATTCACGAGATCAGTGAATGATAAGCCATGCGATCAGTGCATGATAGCCATGTGATCAGTGCATGATAGCTACGTGATCAGTGCATGATCAGCCACGGATTCAGTGCATGATCAGCCACGTGATCACTGTATGATCAGCCACGTGATCAGTGCATGTGCAGTCACGTGATCAGTGTATTATCAGCCATGTGTTCAGTGCATGATATACAAGTGATCAATGCATGATAGCTACATGGTCAGTGCATGCTCAGTCACATGAGCAGTGCATGATCAGCCACGTGATCAGTGCATGATACCCCGTGATCATTGCCTACAATTATGTGATCAGTGCATGTGCAGTACGTGATCAGTGCATGCGCAGGCACCTGATCAGTGTATGATCAGACACGTGATCAGTTCATGATCAGCCATGTGATCAGTGCATGATAGCCACCAGATCAGTGCATGTTAAGCAACGTGATTAGTGCATGATCAGCCACGTGATCAGTGTATGATGAGCCACGCGATCAGTGTATGATCAACCACGTGATCAGTGCATGGTCAGCAACATGATCAGTGCATGATCAGCCACGTGATCAGTACATGATCACCACGTGATCAGTGTATGATCATCCGCTAGATGAGTGCATGTGCGGTCACAGGATCAGTGCATGATCAGCCATGTGATCAGTGCATTATCAGCCACGTGATCAGTACATCATCCGCAAAGTGATTAGTGCATGATCTGTCACGTGATCAGGGTATGATCAGCCAGGTGATCAGTGCATGATCACCCACGTGATCAGCGCATGATCAGCCACGTGATCAGTGCATGCAGGGTCACGTGATCAGTGTATGATCAGCTTCGTCATCAATGCATGATCAGCCACGTTATCAGTGCAGGATCAGGCACGTGAAGAGTGCATGATCAGTCACGTGATCAGTGAATGATAGCCAGGTTATCAGCGCATGATCAGCCACGTGATCAGTGCACGATCAGCACGTGAACAGTGTGTGCTCAGTCTCGTGATCAGGGCCTACTGAGCTGCGTGATTCGTGCCTGCTCATCTGCTTGAAAATTGCCAGTTGAGCCGTCTGATTCCTGCCTATTCAGCTGCTTGATGTTTGCCAGCTGAGCAGCATGATTCATCACAGCTGAGGTCCATGATTATTGCCTGCTGATTGCGTGATTCGTGCCTACTCAGCTCTTTGGTTATTGCCTCCAGAGGCACATCATCAGTGCATGATAGCCACGTGATCAGTTCTTGATTAGTCACATGATCAGCAGCATTCAGACACGAGATCACTGCATGCTAAGTCATGTGATCAGATCATGATCTGCCGTGTGTTTAGTGCATGATCAGCCACGTGATAAGTGCATGATCATCCACGTGACTATTACATGCACAATCAAGTGATCAGTGCATGATAGCCACGTGATCTGTGCATGATCAGTCACGTGACCAGTGTATGATTAGCCACGTGATAAATGCATGATAGCCACGTGACCAGTACATGATTAATCAGTGCATGATCAGTCACATGATCAGCGTATGATCATCCACGTGATCAGTGCATGATCAGCCACGTGATCAGTGCATGCACAGTCATGTGATCAGTGTATGATAAGCTTCGTGATCAGTGATTGATCAGCCACGTGATCAGTGCATGATCAGCCACGTGATCAGTGCATGATCAGCCACGTGATCAGTGCATGATAGCCACCTGATCAGTGCATGATAAGCAAAGTGATTAGAGCATTATCAGCCACCTGATCAGAGTATGATCAGCCACGTGATCAGTGCATGATCAGCCACGTGATCAGTGCATGATAGCCACCTGATCAGTGCATGATAAGCAAAGTGACTAGAGCATTATCAGCCACCTGATCAGAGTATGATCAGCCACGTGATCAGTGCATGATCAGCCACGTAATCAGTGCATGCAGAGTCACGTGATCAGTGTATGATCAGCCAAATGATCAGTGCATGATCAGGTACGTGATCAGTGCATGCTCAGGCACATGATCAGTGCATGATCAGTCATGTGATCAGTGTTTGATCAGTCACGTGATCAGTGCATGATAAGCCATGTGATCAGTGTATGATAAGCCACGTGATCAATGTATGATCAGAAACGTGATCAGTGCATGATCAGCCACGTGATCACTGCAGGCAGAGTCACGTGATCAGTGTATGATCAGAAACGTGATCAGTGCATGATCAGCCACGTGATCAGTGTATGATCAGCCAAATGATCAGTGCATGATCAGGTAAGTGATCAGTGCATGTTGAGGCACATGATCAGTGCATGATCAGCCAAGTGATCAGTGCATGATCAGCCACGTGATCAGTGTATGATAAGCCACGTGATCAGTGCATGATCCGCAACGTGATTAGTGCATGATCAGCCACGTGATCAATATATGATCAGCAACGTGATCAGTGCACGTTCAGCCACGTGATCAGTGCATGATCAGACACGTGGTCACTGCATGCAGAGTCACGTAATCAGTGTATCATCAGAAACGTGATCAGTGCATGATCAGCCACGTGATCAGTGCATGAGCAGCCACGTGATCAGTGCATGATCAGCCACGTGATCAGTGCATGATCAGCCCCTTGATCAGTGCATAATCAGCCAAATGATCAGTGCATGCTGTCACGTGATCAGTGTATGATCAGGTTCGTGATCAGTGCATGATCAGCCACGTAATCAGTGCATGATAGCCACCTGACCAGTGCATGATCAGCAACGTGATTAGTTCCTGATCAGCCAGATGATCAGTGCGTGATCAGCCACGTGATCACTGTATGATCAGCCACGTCATCAGAGCATGGGCAGTCACAGGATCAGTGTATGATCGGCCACGTGATCATTGCATGATAGCCAAGTTATGAATGCATGATAGCTACGTGATCAGTGCATGATCAGTCACATGATCAGTGCATGATTAGCCACGTGATCACTGCATGATAGCCATGTGATCATTGCCTACAGTTACATGATCAGTGCATTGGCAGTCAGGTCATCAGTGCATGATACCCACGTGATTAGCGCATGATCAATAACATAACCAGCAATATTCAGACACGTGATCACTGTATGCTCAGTCACGTGATAATTTCCTGATCAGCCACGCGATCAGTGTATGATCATCCTCGAGATCAATGCATGCGCAGTCACAAGATCAGTGCATGATAGCCACGTGATCAGTGCATCATCAGTCACGTATTCAGTGCAAGATCAGTCACGTGATCAGTGCATGATAGCCAGGTGATCACTGCATGATCATTCACGAGATCAGTGCATGATCAGTCATGTGATAAGTGCATGATCAGGCACGTGATCAGTGCATGATCAGGCACATGATCAGTGCATGATCAGTCACCTGATCAGTGTATGATCAGCCACGTAATCAGTGCATGATAGCCACGTGACGAGTGCATGATCATTCACGAGATCAGTGAATGATAAGCCATGCGATCAGTGCATGATAGCCATGTGATCAGTGCATGATAGCTACGTGATCAGTGCATGATCAGCCACGGATTCAGTGCATGATCAGCCACGTGATCACTGTATGATCAGCCACGTGATCAGTGCATGTGCAGTCACGTGATCAGTGTATTATCAGCCATGTGTTCAGTGCATGATATACAAGTGATCAATGCATGATAGCTACATGGTCAGTGCATGCTCAGTCACATGAGCAGTGCATGATCAGCCACGTGATCAGTGCATGATACCCCGTGATCATTGCCTACAATTATGTGATCAGTGCATGTGCAGTACGTGATCAGTGCATGCGCAGGCACCTGATCAGTGTATGATCAGACACGTGATCAGTTCATGATCAGCCATGTGATCAGTGCATGATAGCCACCAGATCAGTGCATGTTAAGCAACGTGATTAGTGCATGATCAGCCACGTGATCAGTGTATGATGAGCCACGCGATCAGTGTATGATCAACCACGTGATCAGTGCATGATCAGCAACATGATCAGTGCATGATCAGCCACGTGATCAGTACATGATCACCACGTGATCAGTGTATGATCATCCGCTAGATGAGTGCATGTGCGGTCACAGGATCAGTGCATGATCAGCCATGTGATCAGTGCAGGATCAGGCACGTGAAGAGTGCATGATCAGTCACGTGATCAGTGAATGATAGCCAGGTTATCAGCGCATGATCAGCCATGTGATCAGTGCACGATCAGCACGTGAACAGTGTGTGCTCAGTCTCGTGATCAGGGCCTACTGAGCTGCGTGATTCGTGCCTGCTCATCTGCTTGAAAATTGCCAGTTGAGCCGTCTGATTCCTGCCTATTCAGCTGCTTGATGTTTGCCAGCTGAGCAGCATGATTCATCACAGCTGAGGTCCATGATTATTGCCTGCTGATTGCGTGATTCGTGCCTACTCAGCTCTTTGGTTATTGCCTCCAGAGGCACATCATCAGTGCATGATAGCCACGTGATCAGTTCTTGATTAGTCACATGATCAGCAGCATTCAGACACGAGATCACTGCATGCTAAGTCATGTGATCAGATCATGATCTGCCGTGTGTTTAGTGCATGATCAGCCACGTGATAAGTGCATGATCATCCACGTGACTATTACATGCACAATCAAGTGATCAGTGCATGATAGCAACGTGATCTGTGCATGATCAGTCACGTGACCAGTGTATGATTAGCCACGTGATAAATGCATGATAGCCACATGACCAGTACATGATTAATCAGTGCATGATCAGTCACATGATCAGCGTATGATCATCCACGTGATCAGTGCATGATCAGCCACGTGATCAGTGCATGCACAGTCATGTGATCAGTGTATGATAAGCTTCGTGATCAGTGATTGATCAGCCACGTGATCAGTGCATGATCAGCCACGTGATCAGTGCATGATCAGCCACGTGATCAGTGCATGATAGCCACCTGATCAGTGCATGATAAGCAAAGTGATTAGAGCATTATCAGCCACCTGATCAGAGTATGATCAGCCACGTGATCAGTGCATGATCAGCCACGTGATCAGTGCATGATAGCCACCTGATCAGTGCATGATAAGCAAAGTGACTAGAGCATTATCAGCCACCTGATCAGAGTATGATCAGCCACGTGATCAGTGCATGATCAGCCACGTGATCAGTGCATGCAGAGTCACGTGATCAGTGTATGATCAGCCAAAATGATCAGTGCATGATCAGGTACGTGATCAGTGCATGCTCAGGCACATGATCAGTGCATGATCAGTCATGTGATCAGTGTTTGATCAGTCACGTGATCAGTGCATGATAAGCCATGTGATCAGTGCATGATCAGCCACGTGATCACTGCAGGCAGAGTCACGTGATCAGTGTATGATCAGAAACGTGATCAGTGCATGATCAAGCCACGTGATCAGTGTATGATCAGCCAAATGATCAGTGCATGATCAGGTAAGTGATCAGTGCATGTTGAGGCACATGATCAGTGCATGATCAGCCAAGTGATCAGTGCATGATCAGCCACGTGATCAGTGTATGATAAGCCACGTGATCAGTGCATGATCCGCAACGTGATTAGTGCATGATCAGCCACGTGATCAATATATGATCAGCAACGTGATCAGTGCACGTTCAGCCACGTGATCAGTGCATGATCAGACACGTGGTCACTGCATGCAGAGTCACGTAATCAGTGTATCATCAGAAACGTGATCAGTGCATGATCAGCCACGTGATCAGTGCATGAGCAGCCACGTGATCAGTGCATGATCAGCCACGTGATCAGTGCATGATCAGCCCCTTGATCAGTGCATAATCAGCCAAATGATCAGTGCATGCTGTCACGTGATCAGTGTATGATCAGGTTCGTGATCAGTGCATGATCAGCCACGTAATCAGTGCATGATAGCCACCTGACCAGTGCATGATCAGCAACGTGATTAGTTCCTGATCAGCCAGATGATCAGTGCGTGATCAGCCACGTGATCACTGTATGATCAGCCACGTCATCAGAGCATGGGCAGTCACAGGATCAGTGTATGATCGGCCACGTGATCATTGCATGATAGCCAAGTTATGAATGCATGATAGCTACGTGATCAGTGCATGATCAGTCACATGATCAGTGCATGATTAGCCACGTGATCACTGCATGATAGCCATGTGATCATTGCCTACAGTTACATGATCAGTGCATTGGCAGTCAGGTCATCAGTGCATGATACCCAGTGATTAGCGCATGATAATAATACCAGCAATATTCAGACACGTGATCACTGTATGCTCAGTCACGTGATAATTTCCTGATCAGCCACGCGATCAGTGTATGATCATCCTCGAGATCAATGCATGCGCAGTCACAAGATCAGTGCATGATAGCCACGTGATCAGTGCATCATCAGTCACGTATTCAGTGCAAGATCAGTCACGTGATCAGTGCATGATAGCCAGGTGATCACTGCATGATCATTCACGAGATCAGTGCATGATCAGTCATGTGATAAGTGCATGATCAGGCACGTGATCAGTGCATGATCAGGCACATGATCAGTGCATGATCAGTCACCTGATCAGTGTATGATCAGCCACGTAATCAGTGCATGATAGCCACGTGACGAGTGCATGATCATTCACGAGATCAGTGAATGATAAGCCATGCGATCAGTGCATGATAGCCATGTGATCAGTGCATGATAGCTACGTGATCAGTGCATGATCAGCCACGGATTCAGTGCATGATCAGCCACGTGATCACTGTATGATCAGCCACGTGATCAGTGCATGTGCAGTCACGTGATCAGTGTATGATCAGCCATGTGTTCAGTGCATGATATACAAGTGATCAATGCATGATAGCTACATGGTCAGTGCATGCTCAGTCACATGAGCAGTGCATGATCAGCCACGTGATCAGTGCATGATACCCCGTGATCATTGCCTAAATTATGGTGATCAGTGCATGTGCAGTACGTGATCAGTGCATGCGCAGGCACCTGATCAGTGTATGATCAGACACGTGATCAGTTCATGATCAGCCATGTGATCAGTGCATGATAGCCACCAGATCAGTGCATGTTAAGCAACGTGATTAGTGCATGATCAGCCACGTGATCAGTGTATGATGAGCCACGCGATCAGTGTATGATCAACCACGTGATCAGTGCATGATCAGCAACATGATCAGTGCATGATCAGCCACGTGATCAGTACATGATCACCACGTGATCAGTGTATGATCATCCGCTAGATGAGTGCATGTGCGGTCACAGGATCAGTGCATGATCAGCCATGTGATCAGTGCATTATCAGCCACGTGATCAGTACACATCCGCAAAGTGATTAGTGCATGATCTGTCACGTGATCAGGGTATGATCAGCCAGGTGATCAGTGCATGATCACCCACGTGATCAGCGCATGATCAGCCACGTGATCAGTGCATGCAGGGTCACGTGATCAGTGGATGATCAGCTACGTCATAATGCATGATCAGCCACGTTATCAGTGCAGGATCAGGCACGTGAAGAGTGCATGATCAGTCACGTGATCAGTGAATGATAGCCAGGTTATCAGCGCATGATCAGCCACGTGATCAGTGCACGATCAGCACGTGAACAGTGTGTGCTCAGTCTCGTGATCAGGGCCTACTGAGCTGCGTGATTCGTGCCTGCTCATCTGCTTGAAAATTGCCAGTTGAGCCGTCTGATTCCTGCCTATTCAGCTGCTTGATGTTTGCCAGCTGAGCAGCATGATTCATCACAGCTGAGGTCCATGATTATTGCCTGCTGATTGCGTGATTCGTGCCTACTCAGCTCTTTGGTTATTGCCTCCAGAGGCACATCATCAGTGCATGATAGCCACGTGATCAGTTCTTGATTAGTCACATGATCAGCAGCATTCAGACACGAGATCACTGCATGCTAAGTCATGTGATCAGATCATGATCTGCCGTGTGTTTAGTGCATGATCAGCCACGTGATAAGTGCATGATCATCCACGTGACTATTACATGCACAATCAAGTGATCAGTGCATGATAGACGCACGTGATCTGTGCATGATCAGTCACGTGACCAGTGTATGATTAGCCACGTGATAAATGCATGATAGCCACGTGACCAGTACATGATTAATCAGTGCATGATCAGTCACATGATCAGCGTATGATATCCACGTGATCAGTGCATGATCAGCCACGTGATCAGTGCATGCACAGTCATGTGATCAGTGTATGATAAGCTTCGTGATCAGTGATTGATCAGCCACGTGATCAGTGCATGATCAGCCACGTGATCAGTGCATGATCAGCCACGTGATCAGTGCATGATAGCCACTGATCAGTGCATGATAAGCAAAGTGATTAGAGCATTATCAGCCACCTGATCAGAGTATGATCAGCCACGTGATCAGTGCATGATCAGCCACGTGATCAGTGCATGATAGCACCTGATCAGTGCATGATAAGCAAAGTGACTAGAGCATTATCAGCCACCTGATCAGAGTATGATCAGCCACGTGATCAGTGCATGATCAGCCACGTGATCAGTGCATGCAGAGTCACGTGATCAGTGTATGATCAGCCAAA
>NW_020192113.1:0-18376 GCF_002263795.3 Bos taurus | reverse complement strand
TGTGGCTGATCATGCACTGATCACGTGACTGATCATGCACTGATCACGTGGCTATCATGCACTGATCACTTGGCTGGTCATACACTGATCACGCAGCTACCATGTGCTGGTCACGTGACTGATCATGCACTGATCATGTGGCTGATCATGCACTGAACACGTGACTGATCATGCACTGATCACGTGACTTATCATGCACTGATCACGTGGCTATCATGCACTGATCACATGGCTGGTCATACACTGATCACGTGCCTGGTCATGCACTGATCACCTGGCTGATCATGCACTGATCACGTGACTGATCATGCACTGATCTCGAGATGATCATACATTGATCACGTGACTGATCATGCACTGATCACGTGGCTATCATGCACTGATCACATGGCTGGTCATACACTGATCACGTGACTGGTCATGCACAGATTACATGACTGATCATGCACTCATCACGTCACTGATCATGCACTGATCTCGAGTCTGATCATACATTGATCATGTGACTGATCATGCACTGATCACGTGACTGATCATGCACTGATCACGTGGCTATAATGCACTGATCACTTGGCTGGACATACACTGATCACGTGCCTGGTCATGCACTGATCACCTGGCTGATCATGCACTGATCACGTGACTGATCATGCACTGATCTCGAGTCTGATCATGCACTGATCACGTGGCTATCATGCACTGCTCACGTGGCTGATCATGCGATGATCACACAGCTACCATGTACTGGTCACATGACTGATCATGCACTGATCGCGTGACTGATCATGCAGTGATCACTTGGCTATCATGCACTACTCACGTGGCTGATCATGCAATGATTATGTAGCTACCATGTACAGGTCACGTGAATGATCATACACCCATCAGGTGACTGATCATGCACTGATCACGTGGCTATCATGCACTGATCATGAGACTGATCATGCACTGATCACGTGACTGATCATGCACTGATCTCGAGTCTGATCATGCACTGATCACGTGGCTATCATGCACTGCTCACGTGGCTGATCATGCGATGATCACACAGCTACCATGTACTGGTCACATGACTGATCATGCACTGATCGCGTGACTGATCATGCAGTGATCACTTGGCTATCATGCACTACTCACGTGGCTGATCATGCAATGATTATGTAGCTACCATGTACAGGTCACGTGAATGATCATACACCCATCAGGTGACTGATCATGCACTGATCACGTAGCTATCTTGCACTGATCCCTTGGCTGATCATACACTCATCACGGGACTGATCGTGCACTGATCAAGGCGCTATCATGCATTGATTGCATGACTCCCCATGCACTGATCACGTGGATGATCATGCACTGATCACGTGACTGACCATGCACTGATCACGTGACTGAACATGCACTGATCACGTGGCTATCATGCACTGATCACTTGGCTGAACATACACTGATCACGTGACTGATCATGCACTGATCACGTGACTGATCATGCACACTCACGTGGCTATCATGCACTGATCACTTGGCTGAACATACACTGATCACGTGCCTGGTCATGCACTGATCACGTGGCTGATCATGCACTGATCATGTGACTGATCATGCACTGACCGTGTGTCTGATCATGCACTGCTCACGTGGCTATCATGCACTGCTCACGTGGCTGATCATGCGATGATCATGCAGCTACCATGTACTGGTCACATGACTGATCATGCACTGATCATGTGACTGATCATGCAGTGATCACGTGGCTATCATGCACTGATCACGAGACTGATCATGCACTGATCACGTCTATATCATGCACTGATCACATGACTGCCCATGCACTGATCACGTGGATGATTATAGACTAATCATGTGACAGATCATGTACTGATCACCTGGCTGATCATGCACTGATCACGTGGCTGATCATGCACTGATACCGTGACTGAGCATGGACTGATCACATAACTATCATGTAGTAATCACGTGACTTAATGGCGCTGATCATGTGACTGATCATGTGCTGATCATGTTTGCTATCATACACTGATCATGTGCCTCTGGAGGCAATAAACAAAGAGCTGAGTAGGCACGAATCAAACAGTCAGCAGGCAATAATCATGGAACTCATGTGTGAGGAATCATGCTGCTCAGCTGGCAATAATCAAGCAGCTGAGCAGGCAGGAATTACGCAGCACAGCTGGCAATTGTCAAGCAGATGACAGGCAGGAATCGTGCAGCTCAGCTGCCAATTGTCAAGCAGATGAGCAGACAGTAATCACGCAGCTCAGCAGGCACTGATCACGTGATTGATCATGCACTGAACACGTGGATATCATGCACTGATCACGTAATTGATCATGCACTGATCACGTGGCTGATCTTGCACTGAAAACGTGACTGATCATGAACTGATCACGTGAGTGATCATGCACTGATCACGTGGCTATCATGCACTGCTCACGTGGCTCATCATGCAATGATCACGTAATTGATCATGCACTGATCACCTGGCTTATCATGCATTGATCATGTGACTGATCATGTGCTGATCATGTTTGGTGTCACACACTGATCATGTGCATCTGCAGGCAGTGAACAAAGAGCTGAGTAGGCAGGAATCTGTCAGCAGGCTATAATCATGGAACTCAGTTTTGAGAAATCATGCTGCTCACCTGGCAATAATCAAGTAGATGAGCAGGCAGGAATTACGCAGCACAGGTGGCAATTGTCAAGGAGATGACAGGCAGGAATCGTACAGCTCAGCTGGCAATTGTCAAGCAGATGAGCAGACAGTAATCACGCAGCTCAGCAGGACTTACCACGTGACTGAGCATGCACTGTTCACGTGGCTGATCACACACATATCACGTGAATGATCATGCACTGATCACGTGGCTATCATGCACTGATCACGTGATTGCGCATGCACTGATCATGTAATTGTATGCACTGCTTACGTGGCTATCATGCACTGATGACGTGGCTGATCATGCACTGATCATGTAGCTATCTTGCACTGATCAGTTTGCTGATCATACACTCATCACGGGACTGATCGTGCACTGATCACGGTGCTATCATGCATTGTCTACATGCCTCCACATGCACTGATCACGTGGATGATCATGCACTGTTTACGTGACTGACCATGCACTGATCACGTGACTGATCATGCACTAATCACGTGGCTGATCATGCACTGATCACGTAATTGATCAATGCACTGATCATTTGGCTCATCATGCACTGATCACGTGGCTGATCATACACTGATAGTGACTGATCATGCACTGATCACGTGACTGATCATGCAGTGATCACGTGGCTTATCCTGCACTGATGTCACTTGGCTGGTCATACATGATCACATGACTGATCATGCACTTTTCACGTGGCACTCATGCACTGACCACGTGGCTGACCATACTCTGCTCACGTAACTGATCATGCACACATCACGTGGCTATCATGCACTGCTCACGTGGCTATCATGCACTGATCACTTGGCTGGACATACACTGATCACGTGCCTGGGCATGCACTGATCACGTGGCTGATCATACACTGCTCAGGTAACTGATCATGCACTGATCACGTGGCTATCATGCACTGATCACGTGGCTGAACATGCACTGTTCACGTGGAACTCATGCACTGATCACGTGGCTGATCATACTCTGCTCACGTAACTGATCATGCACACATCACGTGGATCATGCACTGCTCACGTGGCTCGTCATGGAATGATCACATAGCTACCATATACTGGTCACGTGACTGATCATGCACAGATCACGTCAATGATCATGCACTGTTCAAGTGAATGATCATGTACTGATCACGTGACTGATCATGCTCTGATCACGTGCCTATCATGCCTCTGCTCACGTGGCTGATCATGCAAGGATCACATAGCAACCATGTACTGGTCAACGTGACTGATCATGCACCTGATCACGTATTGATCCTGCACTGATCACGTGGCTCATCATGCACTGATCACGTGGCTGATCACACGTGTATCACGTGACTGATCATGCACTGATCACGTGGCTCTCATGCACTGATCATGTGGCTATCATGCACTGATCACGTAGCTATCATGCACTGATCACGTGGCTGATCACGAATGATCACTTAGCTACCATGTACTGGTCATGTGACTGATCATGCACTGATCACGTAATTGATGCTGCACTGATCACATGGCTCATCACGCACTGATCCGGTGGCTGATCACACACGTATCACGTGACTGATCATGTACAGATCACGTAAATAATCATGAAGTGATCACGTGGCTTATCATGCACTGATCACGTGCATAACATGCACTGATCACGTGGCTGATCACACACGTATCACGTGACTGATCATGCACTGATCACGTGGCTATCATGCACTGATCACGTGGCTATCATGCACTGATCACGTGGCTGATCATGCAATGATCACGTAGCTACCATGCACTGGTCACGTGACTGATCATGCACTGATCACGTAATTAATCCTGCACTGATCACCTGACTCATCATGCACTGATCACGTGGCTGATCACACACGTATCACGTGACTGATCATGCACTGATCACGTGGCTATCATGCACTGATTACGTGACTGATCATGCACTGTTCACGAGACTGATCATGCACTGATCACGTGGATATCATGCACTGATCACGTGGATATCATGCACTGATCACATGGCTGAACATGCACTGTTCACATGGCTTATCACACACCTGTCACGTGACTGATCATGCACTGATCACGTGGATATCATGCACGATTCACGTGGCTGATCACACATGTATCACGTGACTGATCATGCACTGATCACGTGGCTATCATGCACTGATCACGTAGCTACCATGTACTGGTCACGTGACTGATCTTGCACTGATCACGTAATTGATCATGCACTGATCATGTGGGTGATCAAGCACTGATCACGTGGCTATCATGCACTGTTAACGTGGTTGATCATGAAATGATCTCGCAGCTACCATGTACTGGTCACGTGACTGATCATGCACTGATCATGTGGCTGATCATGCACTGATCACGTGACTGATCATGCACTGATCACGTGGCTATCATGCACTGATCACTTGGCTGGTCATACACTGATCACGCAGCTACCATGTGCTGGTCACGTGACTGATCATGCACTGATCATGTGGCTGATCATGCACTGAACACGTGACTGATCATGCACTGATCACGTGACTTATCATGCACTGATCACGTGGCTATCATGCACTGATCACATGGCTGGTCATACACTGATCACGTGCCTGGTCATGCACTGATCACCTGGCTGATCATGCACTGATCACGTGACTGATCATGCACTGATCTCGAGATGATCATACATTGATCACGTGACTGATCATGCACTGATCACGTGGCTATCATGCACTGATCACATGGCTGGTCATACACTGATCACGTGACTGGTCATGCACAGATTACATGACTGATCATGCACTCATCACGTCACTGATCATGCACTGATCTCGAGTCTGATCATACATTGATCATGTGACTGATCATGCACTGATCACGTGACTGATCATGCACTGATCACGTGGCTATAATGCACTGATCACTTGGCTGGACATACACTGATCACGTGCCTGGTCATGCACTGATCACCTGGCTGATCATGCACTGATCACGTGACTGATCATGCACTGATCTCGAGTCTGATCATGCACTGATCACGTGGCTATCATGCACTGCTCACGTGGCTGATCATGCGATGATCACACAGCTACCATGTACTGGTCACATGACTGATCATGCACTGATCGCGTGACTGATCATGCAGTGATCACTTGGCTATCATGCACTACTCACGTGGCTGATCATGCAATGATTATGTAGCTACCATGTACAGGTCACGTGAATGATCATACACCCATCAGGTGACTGATCATGCACTGATCACGTAGCTATCTTGCACTGATCCCTTGGCTGATCATACACTCATCACGGGACTGATCGTGCACTGATCAAGGCGCTATCATGCATTGATTGCATGACTCCCATGCACTGATCACGTGGATGATCATGCACTGATCACGTGACTGACCATGCACTGATCACGTGACTGAACATGCACTGATCACGTGGCTATCATGCACTGATCACTTGGCTGAACATACACTGATCACGTGACTGATCATGCACTGATCACGTGACTGATCATGCACACTCACGTGGCTATCATGCACTGATCACTTGGCTGAACATACACTTATCACGTGCCTGGTCATGCACTGATCACGTGGCTGATCATGCACTGATCATGTGACTGATCATGCACTGACCGTGTGTCTGATCATGCACTGCTCACGTGGCTATCATGCACTGCTCACGTGGCTGATCATGCGATGATCATGCAGCTACCATGTACTGGTCACATGACTGATCATGCACTGATCATGTGACTGATCATGCAGTGATCACGTGGCTATCATGCACTGATCACGAGACTGATCATGCACTGATCACGTCTATATCATGCACTGATCACATGACTGCCAATGCACTGATCACGTGGATGATTATAGACTAATCATGTGACAGATCATGTACTGATCACCTGGCTGATCATGCACTGATCACGTGGCTGATCATGCACTGATACCGTGACTGAGCATGGACTGATCACATAACTATCATGTAGTAATCACGTGACTTAATGGCGCTGATCATGTGACTGATCATGTGCTGATCATGTGTTGCTATCATACACTGATCATGTGCCTCTGGAGGCAATAAACAAAGAGCTGAGTAGGCACGAATCAAACAGTCAGCAGGCAATAATCATGGAACTCATGTGTGAGGAATCATGCTGCTCAGCTGGCAATAATCAAGCAGCTGAGCAGGCAGGAATTACGCAGCACAGCTGGCAATTGTCAAGCAGATGACAGGCAGGAATCGTGCAGCTCAGCTGCCAATTGTCAAGCAGATGAGCAGACAGTAATCACGCAGCTCAGCAGGCACTGATCACGTGATTGATCATGCACTGAACACGTGGATATCATGCACTGATCACGTAATTGATCATGCACTGATCACGTGGCTGATCTTGCACTGAAAACGTGACTGATCATGAACTGATCACGTGAGTGATCATGCACTGATCACCTGGCTATCATGCATTGATCATGTGACTTGATGATCATGCACTGATCACCTGGCTTATCATGCATTGATCACCTGGCTTATCATGCATTGATCATGTGACTGATCATGTGCTGATCATGTTTGGTGTCACACACTGATCATGTGCATCTGCAGGCAGTGAACAAAGAGCTGAGTAGGCAGGAATCTGTCAGCAGGCTATAATCATGGAACTCAGTTTTGAGAAATCATGCTGCTCACCTGGCAATAATCAAGTAGATGAGCAGGCAGGAATTATGCAGCACAGGTGGCAATTGTCAAGGAGATGACAGGCAGGAATCGTACAGCTCAGCTGGCAATTGTCAAGCAGATGAGCAGACAGTAATCACGCAGCTCAGCAGGACTTACCACGTGACTGAGCATGCACTGTTCACGTGGCTGATCACACACATATCACGTGAATGATCATGCACTGATCACGTGGCTATCATGCACTGATCACGTGATTGCGCATGCACTGATCATGTAATTGTATGCACTGCTTACGTGGCTATCATGCACTGATGACGTGGCTGATCATGCACTGATCATGTAGCTATCTTGCACTGATCAGTTTGCTGATCATACACTCATCACGGGACTGATCGTGCACTGATCACGGTGCTATCATGCATTGTCTACATGCCTCCACATGCACTGATCACGTGGATGATCATGCACTGTTTACGTGACTGACCATGCACTGATCACGTGACTGATCATGCACTAATCACGTGGCTGATCATGCACTGATCACGTAATTGATCATGCACTGATCATTTGGCTCATCATGCACTGATCACGTGGCTGATCATACACTGATAACGTGACTGATCATGCACTGATCACGTGACTGATCATGCAGTGATCACGTGGCTATCCTGCACTGATCACTTGGCTGGTCATACACTGATCACATGACTGATCATGCACTTTTCACGTGGCACTCATGCACTGACCACGTGGCTGACCATACTCTGCTCACGTAACTGATCATGCACACATCACGTGGCTATCATGCACTGCTCACGTGGCTATCATGCACTGATCACTTGGCTGGACATACACTGATCACGTGCCTGGGCATGCACTGATCACGTGGCTGATCATACACTGCTCAGGTAACTGATCATGCACTGATCACGTGGCTATCATGCACTGATCACGTGGCTGAACATGCACTGTTCACGTGGAACTCATGCACTGATCACGTGGCTGATCATACTCTGCTCACGTAACTGATCATGCACACATCACGTGGCTATCATGCACTGCTCACGTGGCTCGTCATGGAATGATCACATAGCTACCATATACTGGTCACGTGACTGATCATGCACAGATCACGTCAATGATCATGCACTGTTCAAGTGAATGATCATGTACTGATCACGTGACTGATCATGCTCTGATCACGTGCCTATCATGCTCTGCTCACGTGGCTGATCATGCAAGGATCACATAGCAACCATGTACTGGTCACGTGACTGATCATGCACTGATCACGTAATTGATCCTGCACTGATCACGTGGCTCATCATGCACTGATCACGTGGCTGATCACACGTGTATCACGTGACTTGATCATGCATGATCACGTGGCTCTCATGCACTGATTCATGTGGCTATCATGCACTGATCACGTAGCTATCATGCACTGATCACGTGGCTGATCACGCAATGTTCACGTAGCTACCATGTACTGGTCATGTGACTGATCATGCACTGATCACGTAATTGATGCTGCACTGACCACATGGCTATCACGCACTGATCCGGTGGCTGATCACACAAGTATCACGTGACTGATCATGTACAGATCACGTAAATAATCATGAAGTGATCACGTGGCTATCCTGCACTGATCACGTGCATAACATGCACTGATCACGTGGCTGATCACACACGTATCACGTGACTGATCATGCACTGATCACGTGGCTATCATGCACTGATCACGTGGCTATCATGCACTGATCACGTGGCTGATCATGCAATGATCACGTAGCTACCATGCACTGGTCACGTGACTGATCATGCACTGATCACGTAATTAATCCTGCACTGATCACCTGACTCATCATGCACTGATCACGTGGCTGATCACACACGTATCACGTGACTGATCATGCACTGATCACGTGGCTATCATGCACTGATTACGTGACTGATCATGCACTGTTCACGAGACTGATCATGCACTGCACACGTGGATATCATGCACTGATCACGTGGATATCATGCACTGATCACATGGCTGAACATGCACTGTTCACATGGCTTATCACACACCTGTCACGTGACTGATCATGCACTGATCACGTGGATATCATGCACGATTCACGTGGCTGATCACACATGTATCACGTGACTGATCATGCACTGATCACGTGGCTATCATGCACTGATCACGTAGCTACCATGTACTGGTCACGTGACTGATCTTGCACTGATCACGTAATTGATCATGCACTGATCATGTGGGTGATCAAGCACTGATCACGTGGCTATCATGCACTGTTAACGTGGTTGATCATGAAATGATCTCGCAGCTACCATGTACTGGTCACGTGACTGATCATGCATGATCATGTGGCTGATCATGCACTGATCACGTGACTGATCATGCACTGATCACGTGGCTATCATGCACTGATCACTTGGCTGGTCATACACTGATCACGCAGCTACCATGTGCTGGTCACGTGACTGATCATGCACTGATCATGTGGCTGATCATGCACTGAACACGTGACTGATCATGCACTGATCACGTGACTTATCATGCACTGATCACGTGGCTATCATGCACTGATCACATGGCTGGTCATACACTGATCACGTGCCTGGTCATGCACTGATCACCTGGCTGATCATGCACTGATCACGTGACTGATCATGCACTGATCTCGAGATGATCATACATTGATCACGTGACTGATCATGCACTGATCACGTGGCTATCATGCACTGATCACATGGCTGGTCATACACTGATCACGTGACTGGTCATGCACAGATTACATGACTGATCATGCACTCATCACGTCACTGATCATGCACTGATCTCGAGTCTGATCACATGATCATGTGACTGATCATGCACTGATCACGTGACTATCATGCACTGATCACGTGGCTATAATGCACTGATCACTTGGCTGGACATACACTGATCACGTGCCTGGTCATGCACTGATCACCTGGCTGATCATGCACTGATCACGTGACTGATCATGCACTGATCTCGAGTCTGATCATGCACTGATCACGTGGCTATCATGCACTGCTCACGTGGCTGATCATGCGATGATCACACAGCTACCATGTACTGGTCACATGACTGATCATGCACTGATCGCGTGACTGATCATGCAGTGATCACTTGGCTATCATGCACTACTCACGTGGCTGATCATGCAATGATTATGTAGCTACCATGTACAGGTCACGTGATGATCATACACCCATCAGGTGACTGATCATGCACTGATCACGTACTATCTTGCACTGATCCTTGGCTGATCATACACTCATCACGGGACTGATCGTGCACTGATCAAGGCGCTATCATGCATTGATTGCATGACTCCCCATGCACTGATCACGTGGATGATCATGCACTGATCACGTGACTGACCTATGCACTGATCACGTGACTGAACATGCACTGATCACGTGGCTATCATGCACTGATCACTGGCTGACATACACTGATCACGTGACTGATCATGCACTGATCACGTGACTGATCATGCACACTCACAATGGCTATCATGCACTGATCACTTGGCTGAACATACACTGATCACGTGCCTGGTCATGCACTGATCACTGTGGCTGATCATGCACTGATCATGTGACTGATCATGCACTGACCGTGTGTCTGATCATGCACTGCTCACGTGGCTATCATGCACTGCTCACGTGGCTGATCATGCGATGATCATGCAGCTACCATGTACTGGTCACATGACTGATCATGCACTGATCATGTGACTGATCATGCAGTGATCACGTGGCTATCATGCACTGATCACGAGACTGATCATGCACTGATCACGTCTATATCATGCACTGATCACATGACTGCCCATGCACTGATCACGTGGATGATTATAGACTAATCATGTGACAGATCATGTACTGATCACCTGGTCTGTCCTGCATGATCACGTGGCTGATCAGCACTGATACCGTGACTGAGCATGGACTGATCACATAACTATCATGTAGTAATCACGTGACTTAATGGCGCTGATCATGTGACTGATCATGTGCTATCATGTTGCTATCATACATCTGATCATGTGCCTCTGGAGGCAATAAACAAAGAGCTAGTAGGCACGAATCAAACAGTCAGCAGGCATAATCATGGAACTCATGTGTGAGGAATCATGCTGCTCAGCTGGCAATAATCAAGCAGCTGAGCAGGCAGGAATTACGCAGCACAGCTGGCAATTGTCAAGCAGATGACAGGCAGGAATGTGCAGCTCAGCTGCCAATTCATATTCAAGTGAGCAGACATATCACGCAGCTCAGCAGGCACTGATCACGTGATTGATCATGCACTGAACACGTGGATATCATGCACTGATCACGTATTGATTCATCACTGATCACGTGGCTGATCTTGCACTGAAAACGTGACTGATCATGAACTGATCACGTGAGTGATCATGCACTGATCACGTTGGCTATCATGCACTGCTCACGTGGCTCATCATGCATATCAACGTATTGATCATGCACTGATCACCTGGCTTATCATGCATTGATCATGTGACTGATAATGTGCTGATCATGTTTGGTGTCACACACTGATCATGTGCATCTGCAAGGCAGTGAACAAAGAGCTGAGTAGGCAGGAATCTGTCCAGCAGGCTATCATGGAACTCAGTTTTGAGAAATCATGCTGCTCACCTGGCAAATAATCAAGTAGATGAGCAGGCAGGAATATCACAGGTGGCAATTGTCAAGGAGATGACAGGCAGGAATCGTACAGCTCAAGCTGGCAATTGTCAAGCAGATGAGCAGACAGTAATCACGCAGCTCAGCAGGATTACCACGTGACTGCATGCACTGTTCACGTGGCTGATCACACACATATCACGTGAATGATCATGCACTGATCACGTGGCTATCATGCACTGATCACGTGATTGCGCATTGCACTGATCATGTAATTTATGCACTGCCGTCTTATTTCATGCACTGATGACGTGGCTGATCTGCACTGATCATGTAGCTATCTTGCACTGATCAGTTTTGCTGATCATACACTCATCACGGGACTGATCGTGCACTGATCACGGTGCATCATGCATGTCTACATGCCTCCACATGCACTGATCACGTGGATGATCATGCACTGTTTTACGTGACTGAACCATGCACTGATCACGTGACTGATCATGCACTAATCACGTGGCTGATCATGCACTGATCACGTAATTGATCATGCACTGATCATTTGGCTCATCATGCACTGATCACGTGGGCTGATCATACACTGATAACGTGACTGATCATGCACTGATCACGTGACTGATCATGCAGTGATCACGTGGCTATCCTGCACTGATCACTTGGCTGGTCATACACTGATCACTGATCTGATCATGCACTTCACGTGGCACTCATGCACTGACCACGTGGCTGACCATAACTCTGCTCACGTAACTGATCATGCACACATCACGTGGCTATCATGCACTGCTCACGTGGCTATCATGCACTGATCACTTGGCTGGCATACACTGATCACGTGCCTGGCATGCACTGATCACGTGGCTGATCATACACTGCTCAGGTAACTGATCATGCACTGATCACGTGGCTATCATGCACTGATCACGTGGCTGAACATGCACTGTTCACGTGGAACTCATGCACTGATCACGTGGCTGATCATACTCTGCTCACGTAACTGATCATGCACACATCACGTGGCTATCATGCACTGCTCACGTGGCTCGTCATGGAATGATCACATAGCTACCATATACTGGTCACGTGTGACTGATTCATGCACAGATCACGTCAATGATCATGCACTGTTCAAGTGAATGATCATGTACTGATCACGTGACTGATCATGCTCTGATCACGTGCCATCATGTCTGCTCACGTGGCTGATCATTGCAAGGATCACATAGCAACCATGTACTGGTCACGTGACTGATCATGCACTGATCACGTAATTGATCCTGCACTGATCACGTGGCTCATCATGCACTGATCACGTGGCTGATCATCACGTGTATCACGTGACTGATCATGCACTGATCACGTGGCTCTCATGCACTGATCATGTGGCTATTCATGCACTGATCACGTAGCTATCATGCACTGATCACGTGGCTGATCACGCAATGTTCACGTAGCTACCATGTACTGGTCATGTGACTGATCATGCACTGATCACGTAATTGATGCTGCACTGATCACATGGCTCATCACGCACTGATCGGTGCTGATCACACACGTATCACGTGACTGATCATGTACAGATCACGTAAATAATCATGAAGTGATCACGTGGCATCCTGCACTGATCACGTGCATAACATGCACTGATCACGTGGCTTGATCACACACGTATCCGTGACTGATCATGCACTGATCACCATGTGTCTTGATCATGCAATGATCACGTAGCTACCATGCACTGGTCACGTGCTGATCATGCACTATCGTAATAATCCTGCACTGATCACCTGAGCTTCATCATGCACTGATCACGTGGCTGACACACACGTATCACGTGACTGATCATGCACTGATCACGTGGCTATCATGCACTGATTACGTGGACTGATCATGCACTGTTCACGAGACTGATCATGCCACTGATCACGTGGATATCATGCACTGATCACGTGTTATATCATGCACTGATCACATGGCTGAACATGCACTGTTCACATGGCTTATCACACACCTGTCACGTGGACTGATCACACTGATCACGTGGATATCATGCACGATTCACGTGGCCTGATCACACATGTATCACCGTGCTGATCATGCACTGATCAGTGGCTATCATGCACTGATCACGGGCTATCATGCACTGATCACGTAGCTACCATGCTGGTCACGTGACTGATCTTGCACGATCACGTATTGATCATGCACTGATCATGTGGTGATCAAGCACTGATCACGTGGCTATCATTGCACTGTTAACGTGGTTGATCATGAAATGATCTCGCTGCGTACTGAATTGTCACTGTGTGGCTGATCATGCACTGCATCACGTGACTGATCAATGCACTGATCACGTGGCTACTATGCACTGATCACTTGGCTGGTCATACACTGATCACGCAGCTACCATGTGCTGGTCAGTGACTGATCATGCACTGATCATGTGGCTGATCATGCACTGAACACTGACTGATCATGCACTGATCACGTGACTTATCATGCACTGATCACGTGGCTATCATGCACTGATCACATGCTGGTCATACACTGATCACGGCCTGGTCATGCACTGATCACCTGGCTGATATGCCACTGATCACGTGACTGATCATGCACTGATCTCGAGATGATCATACATTGATCACGTGACTGATCATGCACTGATCACGTGGCTATTCATGCACTGATCACATGGCTGGTCATACACTGATCACTGACTGGTCATGCACAGATTACATGACTTCATGCACTCATCACGTCACTATCATGCACTGATCTCGAGTCTGATCATACATTATCATGTGACTGATCATGCACTGATCACGTGACTGGATCATGCACTGATCACGTCTATAATGCACTGATCACTTGGCTGGACATACACTGATCACGTGCCTGGTATGCACTGATCACTTGGCTGATCATTCACTGATCACGTGACTGATCATGCACTGATCTCGAGTCTGATCATGCATGATCACGTGGCTATCATGCACTGCTCACGTGGCTGATCATGCGATGATCACACACTACCATGTACTGGTCACATGACTGATCATGCACTTGATCGCGTGACTGATCATGCAGTGATCACTTGGCTATCATGCACTACTCACGTGGCTGATCATGCAATGATTATGTAGCTACCATGACAGGTCACGTGAATGATCATACACCATCAGGTGACTGATCATGCACTGATTCACGTGGCTATATGCACTGATCATGAGACTGATCATGCACTGATCACGTGACTGATCATGCACTGATCTCGAGTCTGAATCATGCACTATCACGTGCTATCATGCACTGCTCACGTGGCTGATCATGCGATGATCACACAGCTACCAATACTGGTCACATGACTGATCATGCACTGATCGCCGTGACTGATCATGCAGTGATCACTTGGCTATCATGCACTACTCACGATGGCTGTCATGCACATGATTATGTAGCTACCATGTACAGGTCACGTGAATGATCATACACCCATCAGGTGAATGATCATGCACTGATCACGTAGCTATCTTGCACTGATCCCTTGGCTGATCATACCTCATCACGGGGACTGAGTCGTGCACTGATCAAGGCCTATCATGCATTGATTGCATGACTCCCCATGCACTGATCACGTGGATGATCAGCCACTGATCACGTGAACTGACCATGCACTGATCACGTGACTGAACATGCACTGATCACGTGGCTATCATGCACTGATCACTTTGGCTGAACATACACTGATCACGTGACTGATCATGCACTGATCACGTGACTGATCATGCACACTCACGTGCTATCATGCACTGATCACTTGGCTGAACATACACTGATCACTGCCTGGTCATGCACTGATCACTGGCTGATCATGCACTGATCATGTGACTGATCATGCACTGACCGTGTGTCTGATCATGCACTGCTCCGTGGCTATCATGCACTGCTCACGTGGCTGATCATGCGATGATCATGCAGCTACCATGTACTGTCACATGACTGATCATGCACTGATCAATGTGACTGATCATGCAGTGATCACGTGGCCTATCATGCACTGATCACGAGACTGATCATGCACTGATCACGTCTATATCATGCACTGATCACATGACTGCCCATGCACTGATCACGTGGATGATTATAGACTAATCATGTGACAGATCATGTACTGATCACCTGGCTGCATGCACTGATCACGTGGCTGATCATGCACTGATTACCGTGACTGAGCATGGACTGATCACATAACTATCATGTAGTAATCACGTGACTTAATGGCGCTGATCATGTGACTGATCATGTGCTGATCAGTGCTATCATACACTGATCATGTGCCTCTGAGGCAATAAACAAAGAGCTGAGTAGGCACGAATCAAACAGTCAGCAGGCAAATTCATGGAACTCATGTGTGAGGAATCATGCTGCTCAGCTGGCAATAATCAAGCAGCTGAGCAGGCAGGAATACGCAGCACAGCTGGCAATTGTCAAGCAGATGACAGGCAGGAATCGTGCAGCTCAGCTGCCAATTGTCAGCAGATGAGCAGACAGTAATCACGCAGCTCAGCAGGCACTGATCAGTGATTGATCATGCACTGAACACGTGGATATCATGCACTGATCACGTAATTGATCATGCACTGATCAGTGGCTGATCTTGCACTGAAACGTGACTGACATGAACTGTCACGTGATGATCATGCACTGATCACGTGGCTATCATGCACTGCTCACGTGGCTCATCATGCAATGATCACGTAATGATCATGCACTGATCACCGGCTTATCATGCATTGATCATGTGACTGATCATGTGCTGATCATGTTGGTGTCACACACTGATCATGTGCATCTGAGGCAGTGAAAACAAAGAGCTGAGTAGGCAGGAATCTGTCAGCAGGCTATAATCATGGAACTCAGTTGTTGGAGAAATTCATGCTCCTCACCTGGCAATAATCAAGTAGATGAGCAGGCAGGATTATGGCAGCACAGGGTGGCAATTGTCAAGGAGATGACAGGCAGGAATCGTACAGCTCAGCTGCAATTGTCAAGCAGATGAGCAGACAGTAATCACGCAGCTCAGCAGGACTTACCACGTGACTAGCATGCACTGTCACGTGGCTGATCACCACACATATCACGTGAATGATCATGCACTGATCACGTGGCTATCATGCACTGATCACCTGATTGCGCATGCACTGATCATGTAATTGTAATGCACTGCTTACGTGGCTATCATGCACTGATGACGTGGCTGATCATGCACTGATCATGTAGCTATCTTGCACTATCAGTTTGCTGATCATACACTCATCACGGACTGATCGTGCACTGATCACGGTGCTTATGCATTGTCTACATGCCTCCACATGCACTGATCACGTGGATGATCATGCACTGTTTACGTGACTGCCATGCACTGATCACGTGACTGATCATGCACTAATCACGTGGCTGATCATGCACTGATCACTGTAATTGATCATGCACTGATCATTTGGCTCATCAGCACTGATCACGTGGCTGATCATACACTGATAACGTGACTGATCATGCACTGATCACGTGACTGATCATGCAGTGATCACGTGGCTATCCTGCACTGATCACTTGGCTGGTCATACACTGATCACATGACTGATCATGCACTTTCACGTGGCACTCATGCACTGACCGCTGGCTGGACCATACTCTGCTCACGTAACTTGATCATGCACACATCACGTGGCTATCATGCACTGCCGACGTGGCTATCATGCACTGATCACTGGCTGGACATACACTGATCACGTGCCTGGGCATGCACTGATCACGTGGCTGATCATTACACTGCTCAGGTAACTGATCATGCACTGATCACGTGGCTATCATGCACTTCACGTGCTGAACATGCACTGTTCACGGTGGAACTCATGCACTGATCACGTGGCTGATCATACTCTGCTCACGTCAACTGATCATGCACACATCACGTGCTATCATGCACTGCTCACGTGGCTCGTCATGGAATGATCACATAGCTACCATATACTGGTCACGTGACTGATCATGCACAGATCACGTCAATGTCATGCACTGTTCAAGTGAATGATCATGTACTGATCACGTGACTGATCATGCCTTGATCCGCTGCCTTTCATGCTCTGCTCACGTGGCTGATCATGCAAGGATCACAAGCAACCGCAGGATGGTACTGTCACGGTGACTGATCAGTGCATAGGATCACGTAAATTGAGGTGCTCGCACTGATCACGTGGCTCTCATGCACTGATC